>NW_028301552.1:27955000-28137500 GCF_042242905.1 Orbicella faveolata
AATATCTACCAATTAATCGTATGACGCTTACGCCATAGTTAAAACTAGAACGTGCAGCTTGACTGCACATAACGGCTGTGCTGACGACTGCGTTACGAAGTTAAGGTTATTGTTAAAATATTGTTACCAAATATATATATACGTTATTTTAGACTCGTTTTACTGCCCTCTTTCTGTAAGCCGCCACTGTTTGTATCAGCAACGTATAGCACTGAATTAAAATGTTACATGTATTAGAAAATGAATGATAGTTTTATACGCTCAGTATAGTTTCCAGTTTACGTGCATGTTTGAAGGCAGTTTCCAGTCTTGTGATATAATATTAAATTATACTGAAACCAATAACAAGCCGATCAAACAATAGACGCAACTTAGAATTTGTTGATTTATTGATGGATTGATTGATTGATTGATTCATGATAAACGCCTGATTAAACCAAAAGTAGGATTAAAGGAAACTCACGCTTTTGAAGGAATTCTGAAAAGCTGATTTTGCTTTAAGCATCCCCTCTCTGTGGAATTTAGGGAAGAAATAGCGTCGCTAGTGGTCGTATGAAATACCGAAGAAAATTCGCCAGGAACGAAATCATTTATAGAAGAACCTCGAATAAAAGGACTGAAGATGAATAAATCTGAATCCCGGGGAGTTTTTCTTGGGGACTATGTGATCTTAAGGTGAGCACCCGGGGCACTTATTTCAAATTCAGGAGAAGACGGGGGCGCTTATTCGAGGGGGGAGGGCGCTTATTTAATTTCTCCCAAATTGTGTTCAGGTATGATCGCTTTTTTTTTTTTTTTTTTTTTGTAATATATGAACGTGCCAGTTCCTCAGAAGGATCCTGTCTCTCTTGAAGAACTACGCCATGTAACCCCTTTAGCCGGTTGAGGCTTGCTACACAAGGTTGGTTGGGCTTTAGGCAATGAATCAGCCGTTCTTTACTACCATCCGTTGCGACGGTCAATGTACAGTGCTTGAATGAGTCGAAAATTATTTGCCTGAGATTCAACACGACCTAAACTATACATCCTTTGTTGTCTCAGTACTATTCCATAAAACAGGGCGAGGGGAGGGGGGGGGGTTATTGGAGGGGAGGTACTAATTTGAGGATTTACGGTACTCAAGAATAGCTCATCGCTCAAACATAGTCATTGTTCATACCGGTAGTGCATGATTGATTCAAGAGACAAGGGAAATAAACTCCAAGTGCCTTTGATGATTGCTGCATAATACTGAATTCTACTTTATGTCAAACAAGTCAAAAATGTCTGCGAAGTTTGGCTTGTTAGGCCAATAGTCCAGTTTCGAATTCGCCATGACCGCTGATTAAAAGCACTGAGAACGCATTTGCAAGGGTTAGCCTCGACCTAAAGTAAAATATTCACAAATTCCAGCGAGAAGATGACCTGTTTACAGCTCTGTGTATTGTTTACTTATCAAATTTGTGGCACCTTCCCGCCGGTATTTGTGAACACTTTTTTTAGGTCGAGGCTAACCCTATGCAAATGCATTCTCAGTGCTTTTATTGCATGATGGCGTCATTTGACTACAACTACCAGAATCCTTCACTTTTTCTGTTTCTTACGCTAATTAGGGCAATTGTTATTTAAACCCCACTGGGAATTTAAAATTTAAATAACAAAGAGAAAACGAAATAGTTCTGGTAATTGTAGTCAAATGACGACAACGTGCAAATCTGCTATTAGAAGGTGTTGCTTAACATCATTTTGATCGAACGCGGTCTTAAAGTCGGGAAACTTTCGCTTTTTTTGTCGCCTGCGTGGTAGGCGTTCAAAAGGGAGCGAGAGGGGGAATAAAGAAGGGCGAAGTGCGATCGGAGGAGGACGGGGGAGAACTTTCCTCCCTCTCCGATAGCACCTCACACTTCTCGCTCTCCCGAATCCCTCTTCTTTAAGGCCTGCAAAGTAGGCTGTGCTTTTGAAAGCAAACAAACTAAGCGGCTTATGACCGTTTCCATGCAGGCGTATTGACCGAAAGGCAAATATCTGCCCGATCCGGCCCGACCTCACTCAGTCAATAAACTATTTCGTTGTTAGTTTGTTAGTTTCTTAATTATTTTGTGAGGAGTGTTGAATTTCTTTCTGAACTTTCGGAGTTAGCAAAACGGAAGTAGTTCTGAATCGGACAATTCGCCAAGATAGTAAACTTCGCTGTCAGAATGTTCTTTTTAATCCCTCGTTTTGAAGAAAATAAAATTTTGCAGCGCAAAAATTGTTTTTGTCATTAACTCGCATCGATTTTTCGGGGCCAAACGCATTTCTACTAGGACCGCACGTATTATGTTTCGACGAGTACGGCCCTCATATGGGACCTTTTTCCTTGTGGTTTTCCAAGGAATTAGGGTGCAGGGCCGCACGGATTATTTGATAATCGTCTTTTCGCTTCTTTGAAAGGGATAATAATACAAATTCGGTTGTCCACCATTTTCGGTTACTAATGTTTGGAAAACTTTGAGATCTCGGATAAAAGAAAAATATCTCGTTGCGGGACTCTTCAGAAAATACGGGCTTTTCAAATTTTTGGCTAATCGATAAACGATCATCGGCGTTCGTGAAATAACCGTGTCCACAATTAAAAGGAAGTGTAAAAGTACGTGACGTGGTGTTAGGCCACTACAAATATCACTGACCTCTTATAACTACCCGCTAACTTAACCTGTCTACAAGGTCAAAAATTCCATTTCGTAATGTTTGTTCTTTTTAGGCAAATTTTGCCTCTAGGAAAATCCCTGGAAAAGGTAAGCAATCTTTAAACTTAAGTACACCTGGGAATTTGATAACATATTCGCTCAACTTAAAATGCTATTGAATCTAGGAGTTTCAAAAACAATAGTAACATAACAAAGAAATTCAGCGTTATCTCGCTCTCGGGTTGGATTGTCAAAGGTAATTTATTTTTATCTGTCTATATTCGTAAACAAATGTTTCTTAATTGTTTGAAATAAAGTCAAACAACTGGCACTAATTTTCCAGTTCCAGCCTTATTAAAACGTTGATAACTTTTTTTTAAACGCAGTGGGAAAAAATATATATGCAGTACTAATGGTTTTAAAAATAGAGTTTGTTTTTACGGTTGTAATATTTGTTAAAGTTCATCACATGCCACACTTGAAAAGTAGCAGGTGAGACAGATCTGAATTACACTCAGTTTATTTTCAACTTGAGCCCGGTGAAAAGTGACTTGATCGCGGTTTTAAATTTAAACAAAAAAATTAGAACTTAATATGGTGATCTATATCTTTCACCCATAATAAATGTTTTCGGACTCATCGGCTCAATAAAAAATAGGTTACGCAAGTGTTGTTCAAGAGTTCAATCGCTGAAAGTAAAGGAGCGACAAAATCCACGTCCCTTATTAGTAATGTTAGAAGCGAAGTGAGTCGCGATTTCGAAGTGTACTATTTAACAATTAGATTATGAGCTCGAGATTTCTATCGTGTGATAGTTGACGAGGGCGCAGCCCGCGTTAACTATCATATATAGAAACCGACAGGGGATAATCTTATTGTTCAAGTGTAAATCTAACAGTCGTTTAAAACTTAAACAACATTCTCGTCGCATACTCTTCTAAAACAAGCAAAGCAGCCGCCATTTTGTTAAAACCTGCACACTGCAGAGCCTAGCTAATAAAAGAACAGCATTTGTGGTAGAACGCTAGCAGATTACACTAAAATTCGTTATGATACTGGGAGAATTTAAGTGGCTTGAAGAACCGTAACAACCCTTTAATTTCCTGGTCCATGTAGTAGGTATTGGTACGTATGTCACCTCCGTAGGGTTTGACCTTTCTTTACTTGGTTAAATAACTTGTTATTTGTATTTTGCAGCAGAGACCTGTATGAACGTGTATAAGGAGCGATGAATATGCTTTCGAGTGCGCAAGGACTAAAACTACTTCTGCTTTGTGCGTGCGTAGGATTTTCCAAGGTATGTAATTAAATTATGTTTTTTTTTTTTCACATATTGGGATAGCTGAATTTATAACAGAAATAGAAACTAGTCGCTTCTTTAAATTAATTGATGGAAACAATAGACAAAGTTTGGAAGAATTGGAAATAAATAAAAACACACTATCGAATGCCAGTTCGGTCAAGGAATTCTTCCAAAATGTTTCTACTGTTCTCTTTAAACCATATGATACAAACACGCGCACGTTATGTTAAGTGATCCAAGTGCAAAAATACATAAGTTAGACAAGATCTGGTGGTCCTTCAGTATATGAAGCAGCGTGTTTGCCCGGCTTTACAATATGAGACAAATGCCAAAACAGACAAATTACTTTAACTGGTTTCCACTTACTCCTGTTATTAATAATATCTGTGATTGACGTATCAGACTCCAACTTCTCATTTTTCTGATGCTGTTGATCATTCGTATGTTTACAGACCGAACTGAAATTTCAAACAGTAAGAACCATTTTCCGTTGTAAGAGCAACCCCCGCGCGATTGTATTCTATCAGCGAATAGATAACAATGGAATGGCCAATCAGATCGCAGATTTCAATGCAAACAGAACACGCCAAGTGTCTGTCAAGATTATACACCAGTAGAACGGTATTTTAAGAACAGATGCCAGCAAGATTTTTTATAAATACTTAGCTCTATTGCATTTGATATTTAAGGGCGTCACCAACTTTCAGAACTTATTGGCAATATGGCGTCATTACAGCGGCCAACTGATGGATGGGAATGTAAGTAACAATGAAGTAGACCACAATAAGATTTTTTTTAACTCCACTAAAGTACTAATGAGATTTGACCAGGTTTCGATCGTATGTGTGATTGCAGATTTCTTAATTCTTAGTTATTGCCTCCTGTTTATATATTGAAGCATTATTAAATGAGGGTGGGATTGAATAGCTTTTATCGACATTCCCATTTGAACATGGTTCGTGACTTTTCTATGTTGATTTACTTAAGTCTGAATTGCGCAAAAATAATTGTGCTTGATTTAAATTGTGCTCAATATGTCACTTGTGCACAGAACAACTGATTACTAATTAACACCAGAAACTGGTCTGTCATAAATAGATTTTAGCGCGAAAAGTTGGTTGCAATAAGTGGATAAAAGGACGCTTAAGTATAGAAACGGCATCTTTGACTGAACCATGTACTGGAATTTCCATCAGAGGCCAACTCTATAATCAAAGGATCAACGTAATGTCTGTAATATCGAATTGTCGTCTACAACTGTATAATAAAACTGTGCGAATTCACCGTGAACAGAGCTCCTACTATGGATATTATCAAGGTGGGGGCGCATGCTCTCTGGACCCTTTAACTTCAGACTACAGCCACAAAGGTTGGATCAAGGTTGCGGCAGGGGATGGCGAGTTTCAGAAGTCGCTAGGATGTGGAATGTGCGTGGAAATCAAAGGTCACGGAATTCTGGCAGAACTTGCTGAAAAAGGAACAATTCCAAAGACGCCAATCATAGGACCGATATACGCTTTCGTAATTGATCGCTGTGGAAACTGCAAACAAGGTAAAATGAAAACAGGTCTCTTTTTAATTGTATTGTCAGCCCAGTGTCCCATACAAGCACGCACACAATTCTTTGTTAATTTTTAAAACTTCCAAAATCAATTCCCTCTTCAGATATTTGTCCAAATCAACAAATTAAATGATTTAGACAATTCCGAGCTCAACAATATTAACAGGGGCTACGATTACATCCAAATGTAATTTGGAAGTAATTGATTAAAAAAAATTATCTGACTGCCAAATAGAATTTTGGCAGAAGTCGGAAGTCTCATTCAATGATTTCCAAATTGGACAGCATGTAGCCCTATTACATATACCACTAAGTTGACAATAAAGGAATGCCGCAAACATCGGAAACATTACCAGTGCGGTTTGGAAGAATTCCCCCACACGACACCATTTTTTCCCAAAACTAATTCCGATATTGGTTTTAATTCAGGCTTTGACTTATACGCACCTGGCTCTGACCAATGGAGGACGCAGTTTAGAGCGATCGATTGCCCAACAGTTACTGGTATCAATGGAAACATCAAGTTCAGATTTGTAGAAAGCAATCCATGGGCCATGAAACTACAAACGAGAAATTCTAGGCAAGTTCTTCCATATCGACAGTAAGGCTTACTTAACTGTAAGATTAAATTATCAACATCGACTCACAATTTGGGACCAGTTAGGTTCCATCTCTCTTAGGTACTGATTAGGTTACGTCTCTGACTGAACTCTTTTTAATAAGTTAATATCCTTTAAATTTGGACTCAACGATCTAATAATTAGTGAGGTTCCACAGTAGTATTTTACTACAATTATTTACGCTAACTTAATTAGAAAAGGTAAAGGCAAGTTAAAAAAAAAATGCAAAAATGCTTTCTTTTCTACGAAATTGTTCGCCTGGACAAGGACATAAAATAGGTCCCCAGTGCGTACATGCGTTTACTAACATCCTGTGTTTTAGTCCATAGCTCTAAAGAAGTTCATCTAAATATTACTCATCTGACGTTAAATATGCGTAAACCAAAACTGTCGCGTACTCCCATTTTAGCTGGGGTCGTAGCGTCCTCTAAGCGGATTTGTTTGCTTCTAGGGTGGTGACAGTTGGAGTAGAGATTTCTCACAATGGAAAGTGGATATGTCTGCCGCATTCGGATGACAATTTCTTCTTAATGGGATCACGCAATAGAATAAAATTCCCATTACGCGTCCGTCTAACAAGTGTCAGCGGTGAGCAAGTGGAATCTACTATCACAGAGCTCAAGAACGACGTGGACATAACTTCTTCTGTGCAGTTCTCGGGGTTCACAAAAGGTATTATAAAATAACTGAGATACTACGCGCGCTCTCTTGGTCGATAGGTGTGTTTAGCTAGATGAGTGAATGTGAACACAGAAAAACGGCCCCTCTTGCCGCTTCTATTCCATCGCTTTTTCGGAAGTATTTGGTTGTTAATTTACCGTTTCATTCTTGTATTACCGTAAGTTTGCCTACAAATCTTGTCGATCGCCGTTTTTCTGTTTCACTAGGAAGTGATCCACGCACTATCAAATGTTACGGTCAAGGTCCAACTTCGAGTGGGAGTAACGACGAAATAGGTAGGCAACCAGTGAGCAGACAACGGTTCTGAGAGGATTAAGCAGTTGCTTTACTAACTAAACATTCACATCATTTTCGATAAGCGTAAACTGCTCCATCAAGAACACTTCTATCTTAGTACGCTGTTTACCATCATGGTCCATCCACACAAGGATTCTCTTGCGGTTTCGATTCACGGTAACTGCTACGTTTTCTTCTATCAATATAATGCAGCTAGGTATTACCAAATTACGAGTATATACTCATGTCAGAAGTGATATTAGTCACATTTTCTACCATCTGTGGCACACAAATGACAGGTAGCTTTACACTGTACTTTGCCTAGAAGCACGCTTATCCCAGAGGTGGAGAGGTTTTCTCTTGTCTCTACCCTTTTCTGTTTTGCCATCCAATCAGATGGAACAAAACATCTAGGCTGAGCAGAAGGTTCTGGATACTGATCAAAAGAATCGTGGATTTTGTTGCTGGAAGTTAATGATAGATAGAACAGAATACATCAACAGGAGAAACCTTTTTGGTCTATTTCACCTTAACGACTTCCCAAGACATACACCATTTTCCCTGGCGGTAGTAATCAATTCGCTTTTCTCCTATTTTCACCGAGGCTTGAAATATTAATCGACCCTCGGATCTTGAGCAGTTTCATTTTTTTTTTCTTTTTCTTAGTGGATAACACGTTTTGCAAAGGCAAGCTAGATGGATATTACCAGGATCCCAAGGAGTGCGCAGCATTTTATCAATGCACAAGAGGAAGTGCCTTTAGGAAGCATTGTCTTAGAGGGCAGGTATTCAATGACATTCTCAAAGCCTGTGACAACCCGATGAACTTTCCATGTCAGCAACGAAATGTTATTAGTGCTTTCATTCCAATTAAAGAGAAAGCCGCAAAGCAGGCAGCTAGCCCCAAAACACAACACGACCTGTCCGAAACAAGTCCGAACACCTTGACAAAAGGTATGTTACATAAACTGTACTGTGTTGTTTAATCTCACCAGCGGGCATCTTAAGACACATTTTGGTTTGTAGTATTGCGGCAAATCTTGCACCTTTCAACAGGGCCTTGTCGACATCCAAAAGTGAAAAGTAACAGAAGTTGCGATCAACACATTAAAAAGCCTTATGTTACCTTACGATTTATTTCACCGACTAAATCCTGACTTTTAACGGCTTATACAGTTAAAAGAAATAAGGGAACTAAGGATAACCTGCTGAAGCTGTCTTCTATAAGAGTGCAAATTCCTTTAGCACATTATTTGTACTTTACTAAGTAAAGGTAAAGGTGGATATTACAGGAGGATGTTATCAATCAATTCCGACCGATTCAAACAAATTTGCTACGACGAAGTGCTACACCTCGAAAAGTCAGTTCTCTAAATTCGCTAAATCGCTAAACTTGCCTTTATCAAAGGGTTTATCGTGCAGCAAAGTACAACAGCAAGTCTTGTTGTAGTAGCGAGTCCTTTTGGTGCATCCAAGAATGATAATTCTCGTAATAATTTGTGTACAAGCTTTGTGTTTTTTGTGTTTTTTGTTTTTTTTTTCAGTATCCTAATCTGTATTATCCAAGAAAAATAGCGGTAGTTTTCACCAGTGCTGTGTAACCTTCCGACATATGGTGTCATTCAAAGGTCACGTTGCCTTGGGAACTGGCCGAAAGCCAGTAGCCTGAACATTCTTAGTGACCACATTCTGACTGGGGAAGTAATTTTTGACTCTTTTACTTCACCAGTGGAAGACATCTTTTGCAATGAGAAGTTTGACGGCTTTTACGATGATCCAAACGACTGCACAGTATTTTACCAGTGTCTGCACGGTAAAGCTACCAAGAGACACTGCCTCAAGGGAATGGTTTTCAATGCTTTACTGAAAACATGCGACACTCCTCAAGACTTTCCATGTCGAACGGCAGAGGGTGCCGGTGCCAAGCAGTTAGAAAACAACATGCTGGAAGTCAAACCCAGTCCCCGTATAGGAATGAACAGTGATGGAGGTCACAACCCGACCAATTTGGATTCAGGTACTGAAATGTCTGCCTGACGTGAGTGACTAAAGAGAAAATTGAGCATTTTCAGAGTGAATTAACGGGAAACAAAAAACTGAAGAATGCCTGTCGAGATTTCTATTCCAAAACAAGCTCTTTTGTCAGTTAATTTTCAGTATATACCGGAAAGAGTTGTTATCGACAAAGAAAGAATTAATAATACGTTGCGTTAATTTGAATTATCCCTCATTGATTCTTTAGCTGAAAACAACAAAATGAAACCAGTTAAACCACCGGTGAAGTCAATCGTAAAATCTGAAGGCAATCTAATGGGAATCACAGGTAAAAATGACACTTTTTATCAAAAAATGCAGGTATTCACTATCTTATTTGGCCACCTTGGACCCAGTTCATAGAGCTGGACAAGCATTACCAGGATTAGCGTCATTAATTTCACAGTAGCTGTCTGCAATTTATAAGTTAGGGTTGAACGCTGCCCGCCGAGGTCACTGTGTCGTGTCCCTGTGCCAGACACCAAGGCCCGTCCACAGTACGCCGGAGAAATTTGAAAACCCACTTTATTTCTACGGTTAAGACTACCGTCCACACTAATCCGTCACGAATGCGGAGCTTTTCGAAAACGCAACTCAAACCGGAGGAATTTGAAAACACCGACTTCGCGTTTTAGTGGGGACGGAAAACATTTGATACGTTTTCAGGGTGAAAACGCCGTATTCAACTGGATTTCTCCGACGTACTGTGGACGGGATCTAAAATTTCACAGTACCACTACTCACTTAGAAGTATGATAGGTACTGGCAAACTGTTAGCCAGGGTGACGTTACAGAATAGTAGGAGATTACCCGCCGTGGGATTTGCATCGCACCCAGGGAGGAATGCCTATAATCTTAGTAACGCCGGTGCTTATATGTTGCGGAATCGCTAATAACCTCCAGATGTTTGGGCCGGTTTGATTCGAGTGTCACTAAACCTTTCTCTTTTCCTTTTCCTCCATGGGTAAGTGGATAGAGAATTCTGTCTTGACAAAGTAGATGGTAACTACGCCGATCCGTATGACTGCTCAGGGTTCTACACATGCACCGAGGGAGAAACTTTAAAGCAGAACTGTCCAAAACGCTTAAAATACAACTATAAGACGGGAGAATGCGACTGGCCTTTCAACGTGAAGTGTGCGAAACCACCACCTTTTAAGCCTCATGTTCACAAAGTATTTATGTACAAGCCAAATGAAGACAAAGAAATGACTATCCACGGCTCGATAACACGCATCACCGCCGTGGCCAGAAAGCGCACTATTCACAAAGTGTACAATGGTGATAACCACAAAAGTGATAACAAGTAGTTCATTCCGTATATCCTTGGAAATTGTTCGCTGTTTTATATATCGATCAGTAAGTGCCTGCGTAGCAGACGTTTCAAAGCACGCGAAGGGTGCGAAACTGAGAGCGAGTGCGAAAAAATAAGGAGCAGGGGGAGGGGGTCATTTCTTCTCCAACCGCTCCCCCTTCCCACTTCTCCCCTTTCTTTGCTCACACCAGGCACGCTCGTTCGCTCGCTCATTAGCTTGCGCGCTTGCTCGATCTCCCAGCCTGGAAAATGGAAAGGAAACGGCTGCTACGCAGGCTAATCAGTAAGTGCTTGAGTAACCTATTTCTATTTGCTTTTTGTTGGGTTTTTGAACAGATCAACAACAATTTGTTCTAATAATGGCCGTTCGTTTTTCCACAACTTACCCTCAATTTTGTTATCTGATTTAGACAAAGATGAGACAATATAAAAATCTCCAGTCAAACATCAGTTCTTCCACCAAAATATCCGTATCTCCTCTTTGAATACGCATGTATCATGATCAGTTATTTAACGAAAACAGCAAGCTCTTAGAATCATTCTGAGGATTTAAGCTATCGTATTCTTTGTTCAGTGCTGTTACAGTAGAATGCGCTTGAATTTTTGTATAAATCACCATTAGGGCTGGTTCACACTAGCGACGGAAGCGACGGAAGCGGAGTCGTAAGTGGAGTCGGAATCGGAAGAAAGTTCTGATCTAGTGTGAATCGGCACGACGGAAGCGGAATCGTGAGCCTCGCTTTCAGCGTAAGCCTCGCTTTCATTTGTAAACATTCAAGATGGCGGACCCGGGAGATGACGAGAGATTGCTGCTTTTGCTATTGCTTTTTATTCTCATACGACGAACCTCCGAAAACCCGAGAAAACTGCAGCCATATAACAGCATGATCCTGACTAACGAAAACATCTAACAAATGAAACTGTATTCACTACTGCAATACATACCGGTCTGAAGTCCTACTTGTTTAGCGACATCCTCCCAAGCTAGCCATTTTTTTTGCGGTTGTCTTTGAAGTCCCTGCAGGGCTTGTCATAAAGAACGGGGAACTGTCTCATAGACTCTGCCAGTTTTTCCTCTAGAGCCGCCATTTTTTTTTTTCTTGCTCTAAGTTTGAAAGGGACTGGTAATGAGTCTTTTGATTGGCTGATAATTCCGCTTCCACTTCCGATTCCGTTCACCTTGTTCTCACTGGATCGGAAGTGACGGAAGCGGAGGCGGAATCGGAAGAAAAAGAAAATCTTCTGATCCTTCTGACTCCGATCCCGTCGAGCTTCCGACTCCGCTTCTGATTCCGCTTTTTGATTTACACTGGATCGTAACGCTCCTTGCGCTTCCGATTCCGACTCCGCTTCCGATTCCGTCGCTAGTGTGAACCAGCCCTTAAGAGCCCCTGTCCATAAAAATGGAAAATGACTCGGCAAGGGTCGAAAATTCAATTTCGCTCATATTTTCATGGTAGATAGGCTAGGGCATGACAAAAACTACTGGATAGTTTTTTTGGCAAAATATCCTTTTATTTCAAAGAAATATGCAAATTACCAAACTCCGTTAAAATCGTCATTTGACGCACCATTTTATTACACAAGTTTGAGAGCCTCGCATGCAAAACCACGTCATTCTTCCGTCTTTAAAACACTCAAATATTTTTGTGCAATGTTTAAATGTGTACTGGGCTGATTTTAGGGAATGTTGCGTTGTCTTTTTGGGTGCAAAATAATTAAATTTCGAAGACATGTATTTCATTCACTTAAAAGTACTTCGTGGATATAATTAATTTTCACCATGTGCGAAACCTTCAAATGGATCAAGCTTCTGGTGGTTGAATCGCAGAAGGATGGTCTACAGATTCCTGTAAAAATTTCTTTGGGCAAATGATTGTGAGCGACGCGAGAGCTTTTCAAAGTACGTCAAAAATGCAAATATTTGACCATCCGTCGTCAAATTTCAATTTACGGGTTAGACGTATATTTTAGCATGCGCCACATGACTTGACCTATGTTAAGTTGAAATAGACACAGAGCTGATAATTTCGAAATGTTCTAACCTCATTTGCTGTAAAAGGCAGGTCCAAGGCCGATTTGACGTGTTTCTCTCACCATTCGTCGCACATAGAGCAGAAGTTTGCTTTTGTTTACATAACGTCCGATGTACATCGCCAACTGTCAACTTATTTAACGGTCGAATACCGTGAATCTGTGACCCTCTTTCGACACATATGATCACCACTGCATCTAAGTCAAAAACGGCTAAGTCATTTGTAGATAGTTGCTTGCTTTCCACTACACCAAAATATTGCGTTTGAAGATCATGGTTTGATGGCTTGAATCCTTGCCTGCAGCGGTTCCTTGTTCGTCACGCAATGCTGTCATCCCATTTTAGGGGGTAGGGGTAGGACAATTTCTATCCTAATACGTAAGGCTCCGTAAGGCTTAGAATCACTGGGAGCACACAATCGTGTTGAGTAGGAAGAGATTGAATTAAGAAATGAAAAGAATGAATAGTTTACCATTGCCCCTGTTGTTATCTTTTACTGGACCACCGCTACCTATATGCCCTGCGTAATACTGTAACGCTAAACTCATACCTAGGTCTTTTCGCGCGATGCAATTATTTTTGGTTTACATGTAATACAATGGGCTACCCTCGGGGAAATGGATGGTGACCGCTTAATGGAGCTAGCCGCTTAAATAGAGGTTGGCGTACCTTGAATATTTAATTTTTCACTGTCGGGCTATAAATTTCTTGGTGAACATGGAGTCAATTCAAGACAATCATGATAGACGTGTGTTTGAATTATCACTCGTCATGCACCTTCAGTTTCAGACTCTTATCTACAATCGCCCTTTCCAAAACAAAGTTCTTAAATTTTGGGTGGCCGCTTAACAGGGGTAAAGACAGTAATGAAACCCTTTTCGGAATGACCAAATGGTGGCCGCGGAGGTAACCGGCCAATAGGTGTTTTATTTACAATATTTTACTAACGATAATTTTGGACTGTATTGACAACAGTCCACTATTTTCTGTTGCATACCAATGCCTCGCCACTAAGCAAACAAAATACGCCAAATAAAATGGCATGGCCAGGGCTATTTACTCACGTAATTACTAATTAAATTTAGTCTGTTTTTCTCACGAATTAGACACGTTGTGATTTCCTATTTTTATTTCAGCTAGTTCTTGCTTCATTGATCTATAATTTGTTTATCGCGATTTTCTTAAAATTCTAGTGAGTACAGGCAATAGCTTTATCAGCGGTTGTCTGAAACGTCAGAACGTACAACAAACGTGATTTGGACCGACGCCACGTACACTATAGAACACGATTATATAAATATACACATATTATTAATTGTTTCACTTATCCTGAGAGTACTCTATACAAAATAGATCAAAATGTGCAGCATATGCCGTGACAGCATTGCGTGACGCACAAATAACAGCTGTAAGATTGTGCTGCGCCGACACGCTTATCAGCAATAGTCAGCAATCGATCAAACGCAATATTTTGGCGAAGCGTAAAGCAAGCAACTATCTACAAACGACTCAGCCGTTTTATACTTAGATGCAGTGATGTTCATAAGCGTAGAAAGATGGTCACAGATTCATAGTATTGGACCAATAATAGGTTGATAGTAGGCGATGTACATCGGACGTTAACCTTGTGTAAACAAAAGCAAACTTCAGCTTTATATGCGACGAATGGTGAGAGATCGACTAGAAACACGTCAAATCGGCTTTGGACCTGCCTTTTACAACAAATAAGGTTAGAACATTTCGAAATTATCAGCTCTGTGTCTATTTCAACTTAACATAGGTCAAGTCATGTGGCGCATGCTAAAATATACGTCTAACCCGTAAATTGAAATTTGACGACGGATGGTCAAATATTTGCATTTTTGAAGTACTTTGAAAAGCTCTCGCGTCGCTCACAATCATTTGCCCAAAGAAATTTTTACAGGAATCTGTAGACCATCCTTCTGCGATTCAACCACCAGAAGCTTGATCCATTTGAAGGTTTCGCACATGGTGAAAATTAATTACATCCACGAAGTACTTTTAAGTGAATGAAATACATGTCTTCGAAATTTAATTATTTTGCACCCAAAAAGACAACGCAACATTCCCTAAAATCAGCCCAGTACACATTTAAACATTGCACAAAAATATTTGAGTGTTTTAAAGACGGAAGAACGATGTGGTTTTGCATGCGAGGCTCTCAAACTTGTGTAATAAAATGGTGCGTCAAATGACGATTTTAACGGAATTTGGTAATTTGCATATTTCTTTGAAATAAAAGGATATTTTGCCAAAAAAACTATCCAGTAGTTTTTGTCATGCCCTAGCCTATCTACCATAAGAATATGAGCGAGATCGAATTTTCGACCCTTGCCGCGAAATTAAGAATTTGTCTGATTTTTACAGGCAGGCACTCTTAAGCTTTAATGATAATATCCATAATAGTATAAGATTCGGTCACCAAAGCCGAAAAATACTGAACTGGAATTTATACTAGAGTCAAATTTGGAGAATTTAATTTCGGAGACTCGGTTTAAGGGCCATTGTCACGATAAAGCGCATGTGCGGTCTCGATTGACACCAACTCTTTTTAACCAATAGAAATCGTAATACTATCACGCGCGGCACATAGTATGCCTTTTAAATCTTTCATAGATGACCAAACAGTTCTTCAATGTCAGCATCATTACTATTTTCACACGCCTCACAAGGTCGCTGGAGAAGGATTTTTCTCACAAATATCAACTATGAAAACTGTTCGGTCGGATCAGAAATCAAACTGCCGCACATGAGCAGAAGGGTGTCAAATGCCCTTTGAAGGTTCTCTCTAGAAATGTCTAGTCTTCTGTTTCTCAAGTAACGAGTAATGAAGCTTTCCAAATAAGCCAGTTGGGCTGATAAGTGGGAACACTATTTAACTTTGATGCTATTGCGAAAAACTTGACTTCTGGATTACTCCACATAGTCATACATAAAATGCATTGTTCAGCCTTAAATAGACCAGAAGACTTGAAATAGGTTTGTAAATGCATTTAACCCACCGATAAAATAACACAACCTAAACATAAATTGTGTAAATTTTGAAAACCTGTTCAACAAGCTTTCAAGCTCTGGAATAAAAGTGAACACGCGTTATTTGAATTTGTTACGTTGCGAATTATCTTATTGTTCATGCCTGTCAAACGTACTTGTTTTGAAAGTGTCTTTAAGGAAACGCGTGTGGTTTACACGCGGCAGCCGGTAAAGGCATCGCATGGTCTTTGTATCAATATTGGGAGAGTTTCAGAAATATTGTTGAAATTCCGATTGCGTTCGAAAATCTTTGAGAATCTTCGGATGATGCATGTTCGGATTATCTGTAGCAATCTTCGGGAAGCTCTGGGTCAACTTCGGAAGTTTGCGGGTGGTCTACTCTTGAATCTTCGAGGCCTTTGGCAGATCAGCTGAGTCTTTGAGAACATTTGGAGAAGTTCGACGAGAAAAAATTAACGGAAAATTACCTCCGTCTAAAAGCTTCTAAACCAATGATAATCCAGTTTTACGATGCAAAATCAAACAGCTAAATGACCAGGCAGGAGAACAGAACTTTGATTTGGTTAAGTAGACTGCGGTTATAACAAAAACAAAAGCAACAACAACAACAACAACAACAGTATCCCGACTGATGCCATCTTATTTATTATTCCAACACTGATACATTTGACCGAAAAAAGTCGGTTTGAGAGAGCCCTAGAATCTTCCTGCACTTTACCACCGTACAGCCGAACATCTCTCACTGCAGTTATTACTGCTTATTTAAGTTTACTTTTAAAAATAGCTGTGCCCCAATTTGAATATTCCCGCTACAATTTTAGAAGGAGATGTTTTCTTTACCCAAAAGTCCTACGTACAATGTATAGTGTAGAAGCTTCTTGAGTGATAGATTATTCTAATGCGACTTTCAGCGCAAATGTGTATAGACGCATGTGGGAATGTAGTCCTGAAACGTTCAGAAGAAATAACTGGGTATTTTTTTTCTGCTTTTACGAATTAAATATCTAAGATAGACAATTAAGCAAAGGAAAACAAACTAACTAAAAACGTTATTTTGTAAAGCGCTTCTGGGTTCTTTCGTAGTTATTCTCGCATTTCTTCTGGACAGTCAGGTTGTTTGAAAGGGTGCGCAGCTTTGAACGCCTCTAACTTTGTCAAATCCTCGTGTATTCTTGAAATGGTTGGAAACTGGGACATATCGACTTTAAACCTATCGCGGGAAAGACAAATTCAGCAGTGTTTCAAAATCTGATATGAGGCACCAAGCGAAGAGTCTATGAAACTGAAATACATCTCACTGAAAACAATTTAAATGCTTCCACATTTGCTGGAGAATAGTTTTCATTCGATCGTTACAACTGATCAATATTGTTAAAATCAGAGGCAACAAGAAAAGAACGGAAGAGATATGAAAAAGAATATCTAACCCAGCCAAAAAGGCATCAAATGCATTCATTTCTTCAGTCATGTATATGGTCGTTACGAGCAATGCTCAATTAAAGCATTTGCAGTAATTTAAGCAGTTGCAGTGTTCATAAGGACAGGACTACACCAATAAGCCGGCGCTTTACCTAAGTCACATTCAGGACCTCATGCACCACCCAAAATAAATGGTAACAATTGATGCATCTTGCAATATCTATCCCAGATATCTAGAGTTCAAGACCTACACCCAAGTTAATAAGCAGTTGAAATAAGCGAGACAGTACAAATCTACTGGTACTATAGTTTACTGACCTGTTTGCATTGAAGACCTGGGGTACCAGACACAAATCAGCCATAGATATCTGCCAACACAAAGAAACAAAGTTATACAGGCACTGTCGCTAAGATGGGATATAGACATTATTACCGCTGCTATCTTGTCGTTCAGAAGATGGGGTGGGGGGCGGGGGATAACAAACGAGTACGCTGCAACAGTCAACACTGGCATGTTTTCTGCCAATGTTGGACTGATAAGAGTCATAAAAAGTTTAGATTACAGACTAAAAAGTGTGTCCCAAATTGTTAACGAAAGTGGAGGCTTCGGCTTACAATACAGTGGAGCTTAACCTGTCTAAAATGGCTTGGATTCTCTTGTCCTGACTGAGTGTGCACCGATCAATACACTTGCTGTTATAGTAGGGTTCAATAGCTCATTTCCGAGTTGCCTTAGGCCTCTCTATCAAAGTGAGGCCTGGTGCACAACCATTCATATGTAATGACTTCAATTTGTATGTAAATAAAATCTCATTTTCATATGAAAGCATGGACACCAAGACTTGATTTGAGAAAAGGTTAAGGTAATTTGGAAATGGCCTATTGTATTCCATATCAGTAAAAGATCTTTAGATGCCTTGATCAACGTTTAAGCTTTTGTGTAGAGATTGGGTCAAATGCCCTTGGAAAATGCCAAGGTGTAGCTCCATGCACAAGAAGCTTCTTCACAATAATATGATGGTTTCTGCAGACTTGCTCAAAATACAGAATTGGTATGTACAATGAATATGCACATGTAGTCAATATTCCCAAGCACTGGACGAATCGTTTCAAAGTAACAAGCCTTACCTGATCTCCCACACAATATTTTCCTGATGTGTTCAGCAGGATCTTCTCCAAATCTATTTACAAAACACAACTTAGAGTGAAAATTAAATATTGTAAACCTAAATACACATAACTTTACAATACTATAAACCTTTAAAACTTAACCTGTAAAATGTTAAATATAGATTAAAAAATTACATGTACACAACTTAGAAGTTAAGAAAAAATGGGAATAAAAGATATCGAAGGGAAGACCTGAGTTTGCACTCACTATAAAATCCCTTGTTGATCCAGTGATGTCCCCACTCAGCTTTCCTCTCATCACCAAGGTACTCCAGGACAGAAAGGTTTTGGATCGGTTGTATTCCACTAGCTATGGTATGGCTGACTTGCCTTACCTGAAAAGAGATTTAAACAAGAAATTAAACATCAGCTAAGACAAAACAAATAGTTCAACAACATAATCAAGTTCTCTGCGCCATAAAGATTATTTGTACAATACTATTTATGAAATTAAAAGTTTTTCTGAAAACAAAGTCTGTCAACAACAAAATCTGCCATTGTCTGCCATATTCTCGGTTTTCACCAGTCATGTGATCAAAACTAAACATCGTAACCATTCAATAAATAAATTCAGCAATCTGGGATATGATAGATGATTGCTATATAAACAACCTCGTCAAGAAACAGGTTTCTGCTGTGTTTCATTCGCCCATTATTCGCAGAAGTGTGTCACCCAAATTAATTGAGCTTTGTATGGAGATGCCATGTTTGTGCCCTTTGGAGGGGCACAAACATGGCGGCAATAAAATAACAAAAACATCCGTCATTGAGTTTTGCTATTGAAACGAAAATTTTTACTCGAGCTCCAACACATTAAAATAAATGCTTCTTCTAGTGCAGGCACCATTTATTTCGCAAAAACTAAGGCGATAACTCATCTTTTGACCTACACAACAGTCTTTTCAGGCCGCCATTTTCATGTCGCACAACGCAAAAGCTTGGAGTGCTCCATTACAAAAAGAAGAACTCTGTAGAGCTAGAACATTGTTAAACATCACATTCCTTTCGGGTCTTTTATCTGATGAAACTAAAACCTCAGAAGGAAAGATTATTTCTAATTTTGGAATGTGACTAGATCACATGAAAAACAAGAATTGAGGTTGAACTACGGTGCCTGAAGAAGAGCAGTAAAACTGCTCAAAACATTGTGTTTTAAAAACATTTTAACCTCAGAAAAGTCCCATGCAGAACAAGGTTCACTTTATTTATTTTATTATGAAACTGTTCAGTTGATAATGGAAATATGTGACAAGGTTTTTGGTTTTATGGGGAGAACAACCCAAGAGGCCCACATTAGTCACGAGAGGAAAATGTGCATTTAAAAAAGGGCTGTGATTTTCATTTCCTTATGGCTCAGTTAACTTACAGGTCTATCAGTAATTGTGCACTATAAACAGGCAAACACACTTGTAAACAAACTAATAAAAAGAAAATTAGAATTAAAATAAATATACATGTCTATAAACAACCCTTTATACCAGGGCTCTTTTGTATGGATCATCTCTGGGAAATAGTGGAGGATCCGGTCTTGTCTCATCCAGATATTCCATAATACTCAGCTGCAAATATTGATCAATAAAGATTAATATGATAATGTAGCAAAGAGAGAAGAAAATTAAGCTCAGTTTTGTTATGGGCACATGTACATTATTTTTTAAAGACAGCCATAAGTAAAATAAATTTTAAACCCTTAGATTGCTCCATCAATTGTACACTAGCCATTACGTTAAAATGTGGGAGGCACGGTAGCGTCATGGTTGGTGCGCTCGTCTCTAGATCGAGCAGTCCGGGTTCGACCCCTGCCCGGGGACATTGTGCTGTGTTCTTGGGCAAGACACTTTACTCTCACAGTGCCTCTCTCCACCCAGGTGTATAAATGGGTACCAGCGAACTTAATGCTGGGGGTAACCCTGTGATGGACTAGCATCTCAGATCATCCAGGGGGAGGTAGAAATACTCTTAGTCACTTCATGCTACAGAAAGTTCAAACCGGGATAAGCTCTGGCGTGGTGGGCCATTTGGCTTGTATTCAGAGTTTAGCCATTAGGTTATTTAAAATAAAGAAACTAACAACTAAAAAATTAGTCAAATTCAAACAAATTAACACTTAGAAATGAAACATGTGTTCTTGATTGCTTAAATAGTTACAATAAATACTTTAGATAACTTTTATTAATAAATTATTACCGTTTGCTTATTGGGGACACTGTAATAAAACAAACAAATAAAAATGCAAATACAATGTAGAACTAAAACTACTCAGATTCTCATTGATCTGATGCAAGGCTGACCAGGGTGAGTTAGATATAATTTACACAATGGATCGGAGGCGAGAAGCTGAGCTTGCAACACTCAAGATGAAATCCAGATAGTGCTGAATTGATCCAGGGACCTCTAGATTTCAAATATAGCACCTTAAACCACTCAGCCAGATCTAGACCCACTCTACATTAAGGTGATAATTTGCACTGAACTGTCACACACGTCATTACTACACAAGATATCAAAATGTCTGTGGTAAGAACAATTAATATAGTGACAAAAAAGCCCCATGGCAACATTAACTGTGCCACTTATTTGTTCTTGCCACATTTTGACATCATCTGTGATCTATTACTGAGCAGACAAACAGCGACATGAAGTCTATTTACTCATTGATAAAGAACAATGTCTTATTGAATGAAGAACAAATAAATCAAACCATTTAATCAAATGAAAACCACAAAGAAAATATACATTATATTATACAGATGAATTTTACTCACTTGTCTAAAGATGAAGTCACTTTGAGACATTGATCGTGATGTTTTGACTGCTATACTGCTAGTCTTGATCAATGAGACTCCATCGTGAGACAAACAAGTAAAATTCATCTGTCCTATCTTACACCACAATGAATAATAGACACATCTTTAATGACACAAAATATATATTTATACCAACATTCTTGTACATCATCATTACAATATTGTTGTGTAACTCTAATTACCATAGTCTGTTAGTGTAACAAAATGAAACCAGTTACTTACAGAATCAGCCAATGTGTGGCCATCAATAACTAATGCAGGAACTTGACCCATGGGATTTAACTTCTTGTAGTCATCTGCCAGCTAGGGAAAGAAAATCCAAAAAACAAAACATATTATTAAACCACAGATGATTCAGAAGATCTTAAAGGGAAGATCCACAGGTCAAAAATGATTTGATCTACTGGTAAGCAGTTCTTTTCAAAGCTGGTTGGAAATCACTTGGGAAGCACTTTAAATGTAGGTATATCAATTGACATTATTAATTTGGCTGGTGGAAGCAATTAATTTGATGGCTTTGTTGTAGGTAATTTTTTTCTTCGGGTAAATTTGATTTTTACCTAGGTAATATTTTTTTAACTAGGTAATTTTAAAACAAATTTTTTTACCTGCATAAATTAAGTTTGGACCGAGGTGAGTCTGGGACCCAAAAAAGCAATAATTAGGAGAAAAAAAAGAAATTTTTTCAACTTGAGCTGTGTAGTCTAGTGGAGATCGAGATGGACATGTAATCTGAAGGTCTTGGGTTCAACACACGGTAGGTACTTGTAATTTCCTTCTTCCTTTGAAATTAATAATTAGATAGGAAAATAAGAAGAGGTAGGCGTAGAATAGGGAGATAGTGAAAGAGAAGAAGAAGTAGGTGGGAGCAGGGAGAGATGAAGAGAAGAGTAGGAAATGAGATTTTTCTCCTCCTTTTTTTATTTTTCTTTCCTTTTTAGAGCCCCCTAAAAGTACCAGGCCCCTATTTTTAACCACACCCCATAAATTAAAACCCTTTTTAGTTAGTTGACTGAAACAGAGTAAGAGAAAAATTACCTGGTTAAAAAAAAAAATACCTAGTTAAATAATAAATTTACCTAGTTGAAAAAAAATTACCTACTGAACATTTTTAACTGCAACAGCTTTACACAGCATTTTTTTTTTTAAATATGGCATTCCTATTCAGTAATACAGACCTGAACATGTGATATCCAGTTAGTGATAACTAAATGTAATAATATTGATTATATAATACACTCATGTACATGTACATGTCTGGAAAACTACACAATGTAGTCTTGACAGAGGTAAATCCGAGCATTTTGATTGGTTCTGTCAAGGTCCGGATTTTTCCATATGGACAATTTCCATACAAGTGGTTAATATTATGCTGCGTGCTTCTCTTATGGAAAGACAGCAAGTGTCACTGAGGAATTAATATACTGGCACTACGTTGTTTTGTACAGACCTCGCTGTGCTCGATCCACAACATCGGACCAATATTAATTCCCCAGTACAGCCCTCACCCTCAGTTAATAAGAGCATAAATATTGTCTACATTCAATATGCCTGCAAGGCATGCAAAAGTCAATACTTTGCATGTACTGTGTGCCTAATTTGCAAGTGAAACTAACTACCACATTTAATATTTTACAGCGTAAATTGAAACTCACTCACCTGTTGGCCACCATCTTTCAGCAAGTGAACTGGGTGTGTTTCATACTCAATTCCTTTCAAGGCTAGAGCTGAAGGCAAATGACATGCACCACTGAGTAGGTCAACCAATAGTGCAGTGAAGAGAAGATTACCAAGTAACAAAATCACAAGTATATGAGCAGACTAGATATTCTTTGGCAAAATTCTGACAATACAAAATATTAATATGTCGGAGTGGTGGTCGATCAAATCTTCTGCTTATTATGGAATTTCAGCTAGTAAATCAGAGTTGACTGCCTATTTTCGTTGTAGTTGATAATAACTTTACATGTAAGTACTATTAGTAGCATTATTATGAACATGACTTTGAATGAAGTCACAACCCAAGACATCATAATTTTTCATTAACAGAGAACTAAAACCAATTATACAGTATTGTAATAAAATTATCATATATAAGTACACTGAAACAAGTGTTATATAATGAATCACACATGCACAAGGTTGTGATGTAAAATTGAAAAGTCTCGCAGACCTTCTCATTATGCCTTGAAATATCAGTTAAAACTACTGTAGCTAGTCACTTTGCCATCTCTTCATCAATTCACCTAATATCTTCATCTCATTGTTCTAGTATCACTCATTTTGTTGTACAAGCAAAGGTACATGTACTTCCTATAGTTTAGACATTCTTTGGACAAAAATGCAGCACAATTACCATGAAAACACCCATCTACTTACAAGCGGTCACAAAACAGTGCACATGTAATTCAAACACCATAGCTTTTGTAAACTTATAAAAAATGGTTTCACCTCATCCATTCACAATGTACATACCTGTTCTAACCCTCCAAGAGCAGGAACTTCTGAAATAGGAGTACAACACTGGCTGTGAACAGGAGTCAAAATCAGTCAGTATCATTGAGTTTCTTAGTACAAAAGTAAAAACTTAATATTTAGATTGACTTGGAAAACCTGATCATCACAAAAGAAATATTAAGAATTAAATTGTTTCATGACCAAGGAAATCTGCTAGCCTCACATTATTTCATGAAGCCTGATCCATGTGGTGAATCAGCATATTTAGAAATCCCATGATATATCAAAAGGCGCAATCATCAACTACGATCCTTTCACAGAGACAAGTTCATTGAGCTTAAGCCAGACAATGAAGCCTATAGAAACTCGTTTTATTGTAGAACCATCAAAGAATGGAACTCATGATTGCCTAGCTAGCAGTGTTTTTGATATAACAAAAACTTCATTATTTAAGATAGCACTTTATTTAACATAATTAAATTATAGCTACAGGGGGCAGTAAATCTGTACTGCACTGGCCAAACAGCTATTTCAGCCAATACCACCGTCTTGACAATTGCGACTTTTGAACTGCTAGTGATAGTCCCTTATTTCATTTTGGTCTGTGGCAACACACGGAATCTCACAGTTGTAGTCCCATTATTTGCAAGTCAGTGATCAGATCGAATAACCTCTTCTCAAGTTGAAAATCGGAAATGAGCACCCATGCCGTCTTCAAAAATATGATTAACTCGGGGAAAAGTCTGCACTGAAGCTAGTCCTGAACAAAACAAAAGGGGGATTTGGGATATCATCAAAGAACAGAGAACAAAGGACACCGACTACTGGTTCAGTAGAGAACCTGCTGCCGTTTTATACTCAAAAGGTGAGAGAAAAAAAAGGCACTATAAACCACGAGCAGTCTCGTATCCCCCTTCCCTGGATCCGTAGAGGATCAACCCATCGATCGAAGGAAACTTCGAAATAGGAAACGGGAGAGAAACGCGAGAAATGGCTCCGCCTCCAGTTTACCAAATCAGTCCTCCTGTACAGTCCTTATGATTTACGACAACATTTACTTTGTTATTCAATTCTGGGTATCAGAGCTTTAAATAGCATAAATGAATGATATAAATATCAAGTTTACCTTGGACATTTCGCTGCACAACAATTCCAGGATTCGGCCCAGGGAACAGAGATAGTGTCAGACAAAAATACCCCAGGCGTTCCGGACTATAAGTAACCAGGCCTTGGCGGCCAGGCCAAAAGAACCTCGTTCTCAAGTCTCTCTCGTCTCACGTGGTTAGTACTTTATGTAAGACTACGTATAACGCAGCCTCTCAAATAGTTGGAGGGTGTTGGAGGGGTCAGTTGAAGAGGAGTTGAGTGTGGTCCAGTACTGCGACTTAATGTGATTACTGTGGAAAGAGATATGATGAGGATTTCTTTGAACAATGGAAATTGCACGAGAGTTCATTGCTGGTTGGTTTGCAGGTAAGAGCTCCTTCTTCGGCCATCAATCTTTCAGACAAGGACGACGACCGGCGAGGAAATTACCTGAAAAGGTAACAGCAGCGCCACTAGAAGTACGCTGCATACCCGCCCAAAAGGACTTAAAAGTCTAAGTTTTGCCCAGCAAATTACCATTATCGTAGTGATAACGACTATGAACCTGCCAGTTTTGTAAAATGGTAGCACGGCGGCGGGGGTGCAGATAGTGAATGAAAGGGTGGAAGGGCGAGTATTTCTCTCTTTCTGTTCTGTTCCTTCCCCTTTTTTCAAACTTTTTTCCTACATGGCCCAGCCACTTACCACAACTAGCATTTGCTTGTTCTGAGTGGCTGTGCTCTCTCTATCTGGAATAAGTATAAATTTACTAGCGTTCTTTCGCAAATGCCATTCTCTGATTGCCTTAACGCTACTCGCTGTCTATTCTATTTTAGAATAAATCTGCTAGCGTTCTATCACGAATGCCATTCTCTAATTGGTTATGCTACTCACTATCTATTCTGTTGTAGGTAGTGAGTAGCGTGCTAGTGTGCGCATGCGCTAGTTATGAAAGTGACGGCCGCTTCTTTGCATTTTCAAAGTGTCTGTGTAGAGGATTTAGATCAAGTTTTGAATGGCTAGACTGGTAGATTTATACTAAAACAATTAGATTATTCTCTCTCGATTTCTACGTGTGGTAGTTCATTTGGGCTCCGCCCTCATCAACTATCATGCGATAGCAATCTCAAGCTCATAATCTAATTGTTTAGTAGCCTAGCAGTGTGCAGTTGTTAACAAAATGATCGCCCTTCTTTGTATTTTGAACATGAGAGTGAAGAGATTTAAGATAAAATTTTGAACAACTTGTAGATTTATGCTCACACAATTAGATTATTTGCTCTTGATTTCTATGTAACAGTTAAATTATGAGCTCGAGATTTCTATCACACATAGAAATTGAGAGTGAGTAATCTAATTGTCTTAGTATAAATCTACAAGTCGTTCAAAACTTTATAGATCTGAATCCTCTTCACAGACACTTCGAAGATGCAACGAAGCGGCTGTCATTTTGTTAACTAGCACATATACTGATATGCTACTCACTATCTAAAACAGAACAGATGATGAGTAGCATAGCCAATCAGGGAACAGCAGTGAGTAGCGTAGCCAATCAACAACAACAAAAACAGTAATTATAGTCTGACAGTTAATTTATATATTATTTCACCTTTATACGAGAACAGCAGATTTCTTACTGAGTAGTTTTTGATCTGTACATTGTAGGTTGTGCAGGAGTTGTTGTTTCACAGCCAATGGATACTGTGAAGGTACATTGTAATTGCTGCACTCACCATTTTTTTTAGGACAATGACATGATTGATCCTTGGAAATGAGGCTAGTGTGAGAAGACACTGCTGTTATGAACTCTCACGGGGTGTGTGCACATGCATGACAGAAATACAGAGCTAGGCAAGGCTGTCCTGAAATGGAGGTGATGTAACCTTGTTGCCGGAGGCGACGTTTCCTTTAAATAGTACTAAGAATCAAGAATCAAGTTGGAAGGCGAGGATTATCATTAGTCATAGTGGTTAGGATTAGCATTAGTCATGTTCAGACCAGAACCAGGATTTTGGTTCTAGGTTTTGGAATTTGTCCAGAGTGTCAGATGTTCAGTCACCAATGACCGAAAACATGGTGTCTCTGGGATTGAAATTGAGTGAGGTAATTGATATAATGACGTCAGTGAGCATGTTCCTGCTGCTTCCTTCCCTTCTATCACTGTCATACCCTCAGTGGCCAGATTTCAGGTGTCACATATTTTTTTAGTTGTATCAAGATGGGTTTGTTTTGTGTAAACATTCTTTGTTTAGGGTTTTCTTGTACTCCAGTAGAGGCATCCCAGGTGATATATATCACCGTGCACTTCAGTTACTAATAGAAATTGTTCCAACAGTAAGTTTTCCTTGCTCGCAGGTGAGAATGCAAGTTTTGAATGTGGGAACCAAGCAAGGTGCAGGCAATTCATTCTCATGCTTTTTCAACATAGTGAAACATGAAACGGTGAGTTACATGTTCTTGATTGCAGCCAGTATTTCCTCTATCAACTGCCAGAGTGCTTGAATGTGTCAAGTCGTATTCATGACAATTCAATCTTTGAAACAGGGTGACCATGTTTTTGTCAAATAATGTAAAGCAAGAGAGTGTAAAGGGTAAGAAAGTTAGTTTAATGGATCAATACCGGTTTTGGAAATCCCAGGAGAGTCTAAATGTGATGTAGATTTTGCTCGTGAACACGGAAACATTCGCACAACATGTGTTGTGACAGAATCCGCGGGAGGACTTGGCACCATGTCTAAAAGAAAAAAGACTTGAGAGGGACTAACTTCAGAATAAAAGCAGTGTAATATTATGATGGACTAACTCTATTGCCCTTCATGATCATGCTCTCTTGTGTAGAGCAATGAGGATAATCAGAAGCACACATACATCTATATAATGGACCTGAATAAAACATCTACCTCAGTTTTATTGTCTTTGAATATTAAAAGTGAGCTATGGAAAAATGAGAGCATGTTTGGGAGCACTACAGACACTTGAACAATGCAAGCTTTAGACAAGAGTTTCCATTGCAGGACAGCTAAATGGAGCAAATACTATTTCCATGTTTTTTTTTATTGAAAACTTTGTATTGCAGCACTCTATTTTAAATAATCCTTTCACATAAATTGTGCATGTATATCAATGAAGATGGGTTCAGAAGGGGGCGAATTCTCCCCTTTCTGGAGCAGCAAAACAGGACCTGCCTTAATTACCCTCCCCCCCTGCCATTTGAAGGGCCATCTCAATTCCCCACCCCCCCCCCCAACCCCTTTTTCCCTCCTTTCTAGTACCTCTGGGTCCTTCGCTGTGTGTTGAACAGTGACTGTGCACAGTTTTAAAACATGTTTTGTTGCCCATTAGGTGTTTGGTTTGTTTAAAGGGATGGCACCACCTCTAGCTGCCGTGGCCCTACAGAATGCCATAATATTTGGAGTGTATGGTAATGTGATAACCATGTTATCTGCTAAGGAGGATGAGAAGACATCACTATCTCATGTTTGCATTGCTGGAGCTGCCTCAGGCGCAGCTCAGGTCTGGGTGGTGTGTCCCATAGAACTTATTAAGATTAAACTACAAATGCAAACTGAAGGTGAGTGATTCCTTTAAATACTATTTAACCGCTTTATGTTCTGCTGAAAACATAGTTAGTAAGCTCTCACTCTAGGGGCTACCAAGATATGTCCCACCCTAAATAGAATTTATTTGGGAGCAGGGATGGCGCAGTGTAGAGGAAGTGTTCTGCTCACTGGCCTCTCACCAACGTGGCCTGGGTTTTATTTCGGTTTGATGCCATATGTTGTTCTCTGGATACCCCAATTTCCCTTCCTCCTATGTTTTCCATGTCTTGCCTTGTAACAGGTCCTGCACGAAAACCAGCTATGGCTAATTTTCCTTCCTCTCTAAATATGGCAATATTCATTTACTTATTTTTCTTTTATTGAGCTGCTCAAGTCTAGTTTGAAAATAAGTTGTATGTAGATGGTGCCTTCTTTTAAGGTGTAATAATGATATTTCTGTGAAATACATGTAACAAAAATTAGAAACTTGGTTTCGTCAACTAAAAGAATAATGACTTACAATTGGTTTACATCATGTAAATCATTGGTACCTTATCAGGGTTGCCACAGATCAGGAAATGGTCAGGGAAAGAAAAAATTCATCAAGGTCAGAAAAAATTAACATTTTGAAGAAAAGTCAGGGAAAATTGAAATAACTTAACATGGCTGATGTAGTACCATTGTAAGCTGGAAGAAACATTTGGGGTCACTGTGATCACAACGATATTTTTACTCCATGAAGGAAAATTTGTTGAAAACTTATCAGTTCCAATGAAAGAGTGGAAAGGACGGATGTAAAGTGAGGCTAGAAGCCGCTATTATATCTGACATTTTGGCAACCATGTTATCGTAACTTTCGAAATAATAGCGAGGCAAGCGCAGGTTGCATGAAACATGCGATGGTCACGTCGCCCTCACCAGACAAATTACAAATACCTTGTTACTTCAGCGGTTGCAGAGAATAGAGCAAAGTCCTACGTGTAGTTTCTACAACAACCTAATGTTGAAGCAAGTGTTTCTATACAACCGGGTTTAAGATAAGAGAGGGAAAAAGACGAAACGTTGCCATTTGTAGCTGTATCATCTGATATTACTCAGTAACCTTGTCCCAGGGTGTCCAGGAAGTAATGAAATTCTGGGAGCGAGGCACATGTGGCAGTCAACTTTGCCGCGTAAAACTATCCTGCTTACTGTGTTTGTCCTTCTCTGGAACGAGGAACGCATGCGCATTCCAGAGAGAACGGCCAGCTATCGTCTGCACTATTTTATGACCTTCCCCAAAGTACAATTTTTGACAATTAAACGATTTGCTTCTCCATAGTTTTTGCTGTTGTTTTTTGTTTGCTTGTTGTTGTTGTATTTTTCTGTTGTTGCTTGTCGATGTTAATTTTCTTAAGATCATTGTATAACTTTTTTTTACCGGCAGTGAAGCGAACCACTTCCACACGCTACCGTGGTGCCATAGACTGCATTCGCAAGATTTACAGCACATCTGGAAGCAGGGGGCTTTTTCAGGGAATAACCCCGCTCCTTTTCCGAGATATCCCTGGCTATGTCACCTACTTTGGATCATACGAAATCCTACTAGATTTACTGGCACAGAAAAAGTCACGTACTGAAGTAGGACCGCTGGCCACAGTTTTTGCAGGCGGTTTTGCCGGCATGATCGCTTGGGCTTCGACTTTTCCGTTTGACGTGATAAAGTCGCGCATGCAAGCGGATGGAAATGGTGGAACTTTCCTGTACAAAGGAGCAATTGATTGTTTTGTAAAAAACTACAAGACAAGCGGCCTAAGAGGTTTATTCTCCGGCCTTGGACCTACTCTACTGCGAGCCTTTCCCACTAATGCAGTCATTTTCTATGTGTATAGCTTGGTTTCGGATTTGTTTAAAGAGAGCCCTTTAACATTGACTACAGACATGGACTGAAAAATCAGTCGATACAAAGATATTTTTTGAAATATATGATTCCTTTGTTTTTAAATTTACGCTACGTCTTATCAGTTTCAACAGACCCCTCAAGCATGTAATGCTTTTATTCTCATCGTGTTCAAATAAAGGATCTTACTTACTTTCTGGTTATTAAATTTTTAAGGTGTGCAGGACGCGCTCACCCTGCGAGCAGAGCCTGTTTTATCTCCCGTTTGCTCTATCTTTCATTACAAAGCATATCTACCGTAAGAGAAGGCTCTGCTTGCGGGGTGGAAGTGCTAAGCAGCAGAAAAAAAAATTAGCTCAGTATAATTTCTATCACAACCGGGGAAAGCAGTGCCAGTTGAAGGAGAGCTTCATCAAAACACTGCAAAACGTTTCTTACTTCGTTTCTTACTAATCAAAACTGGCGTGCGAGTACTCTGAACTCTGAATATGTTTAACATCCCGCTTTAATACGGTAACGTTTGGAAAGCATCCTATTCAGTTAAGAATCTTGGGCTGGCCTTATGGCACCGTCTAGCTAAGGATACAAGAAATATAACCAATCTGAATCATTTCAAGAGGTTAGCAAGGCCGAAGGATCTTTCGACCTTAGTAATAAATACGGATCTGCCAGTTTTATTTCTAGATCGTAGATGGGTTATTCCAATATAATTTTTGTAGAAATTTCTTAGAGTTTTGTCTACAGATCTATAACTTGTACTTAATTATTTACTCTATATATGCTGTGTCTCCAACTAGCATTTGTGGTTAAGTGTTTTGACACGTAATTTCATTTCATTTCATCCACGCACGAGTACTCAGTCCTAAAATCAAAGACTCTACAAGTGCTTTCATTGAAGTTGATTTTTTTTAAAAATCAACTTCAATGAAAGCACTTGTAGAGTCTTTGATTCTGTTTTTTTGTCCTCTGATCCCTAAACCAATCCAAACCATGCACTTGAATGTAGCAAAAAAAATTCTTATTCACTGCGATTTCAAATATTCTCAGTTTAGTGGAGGATTTTTTTTTTTTTTTTTTAAATTCTCAGTTAAAACGCGATTCTAGTGTTTCAGCGACAAGAGTACCGCGTGTTATGCTGTAGGTCTAATCTTCAGTTAGCTTAAATGGTAATCTTGTAAGCTGGAATGACAATCCGATACTAATGATAAGAGCGAGAATATAGCATCAATCACTAAATCTTCGTGTGAGCCGAATAAAATGTCTTGTCGAAGATTTCAAAACAAAGACGATGCTGATGGTGTCGCGTGTTCGACAGTAATGCTAGGTTGTAATCTTGTTTGATGGTGATCTCGGGATTATGCATTTTAATTAACGGTTTGAGCTTCAAATAAGCCGGGAGCCTAAAGAAGGGAATGTGACACTTGCCTCAAGACCAACGTAGTAGATATCTCCTTTCATCGTGTTAGGCTCGATTTCCGTGGCTCGCGCGGGTCCGGTGGCGTGTTCTCAAAACTGCACGAATACATGTTTTAATCTGGTGATCTTAACAACTACATTTGACGGGTTATGGTAAACAGGTCATTTTTCGTTTTTTTTTGGGGGGGGGGGGTGTTAGTTTTCTCTAACTAGTGTGATCATGGCTTTATATGTTGGGTAACCTTAGCGTCTAAACACAGGTTATATGTTGCGGTGAAAAGGAAAAAAAAAAGCGTTTTCACGTGCCGTGATTGTACTTTGTTAGGGGTGGGGGAAGGGTTAATGAAAGGCAGTGAAAGCTGCTGCCCCTCGTCATGTCATAAGCACGAGCCCATCTTTCACATATCAAGTCACCGACGTACGCTACTAAACAGTAACTGTTCACAACTATATTTTTTCCTGTTTAGGCCATGGTATTTGAAGTTTATCGTGAAGCTCGAGACAGGCCGAAGATATGGCGAGTAGCTTCCGAAGATTCGGAAAGCCATTTAAACCGTTTTCGATTGAAGATCACTATTTATTTATGTCTGTGTTTATGTCGCTGTTTTTATCTCCAGTGGGGGCATGGTTGGCATAAGCATAAGCATATAAAGTGAAAGAGTTTCAGTCAATCATTTAGCTCTTCATGCTAATGCCGCGAAGGTCGACACCACTGAACATACCAGTGACATAACCATATAAGCATAAGAAGATCGTTTATGCTTTCGTCGCAGCCGTCCCCACTCGCGAATAACCTTATGCTTATGCTTGCGTCACAAGTGAGGACCGGGCTTTACTAAAAAGCGCGCGCGAAATTGAGTTCTGACCACAGGGAGCACACAATCTTGTTGAATAGGAAGAGAGTAGCTAAAGGAATGAAAAGAACGAAAAGTTTACCTTTGTCTCCTGTTATTTCTTATGCGACCTTACAGGGAAAACCGCTACCTACAAGTCCTGATTAAAACTGTAGTGCTGAACTCGTACTTAGGCCTTTTTGCGCTCTGCAATTTTTTTTTTTTTTTTTTGGTTTACATATGAGTTTAGCACTACAATGTATGGTCGCGTAAGAAGTAACATCAGGAGATATAGGTAAACTATTCGTTCTTTTCATTCCTTTATTTACTCTCCCTATTCAACAAGATTGTGTGCCCCCTGTGTTCTGACCGTGCCCCAGCTGCAGACATGCGTGCAGATGTGCGGCATCCGGCCAACACAGGAAGGAACTCGGTTGTCGACCGCACGTATTCGTTACCTTTATGTCTTCCAGATATTCTCAGAACTAAAACAGGGAAAAATGTAGCGAAGAAGGAAAACGAAAAAACAAAACAAAATAGGCGTGTTGTCGGGTAATGCAGGCAAAGCTGAAGCCGATTTTTGGGCGTCCAAAAGGACTCGAGCAATGAAGCAACAGATTTGCAAGCCTGAGACATTCATTTGATTCTCTATGTTAAGTGGCGTGTTGTTTTTTCATTTTTATTTTTATTTCGCGCGACGGTTTGCGGTAAATTTACCAATCAATTAATTACTTAGTTCAGGCTGCCCTATAATCCTTCACTAGATTATGTAATAAGCTTAACCAAGAGAAGTTCTCTTGGTTAATTGACTCTTGAGATCAGGCGAATATGTTTGCGAAGATATTTCGATCACCGGCGAGAAACAGAAACTGTTTGAGAAAGACCAGAAGGTCTCGGAAAGTTTTTTTTTCTGTTTTCATTCCAAAGTATCGCGATTTTCGATTTGATCGCGTTTTTCAAGATCGATGTGCGATTGGAAGAACTGTATCAAGTTGGCAATGTTGCAATTGTAGCCATTTCCTTCTAACTTTTGTTAAAAAAAGTACCCGAAGGACGAAATCGTTGATTTTAATTCATCACCAGCTAGCGCTTATCATAAATTCACCGATTTTAACGCGGAAAACTGGACAAAATCGTTCCCTATTTCTGACTTCCGGTATATATGAGTACTCCCCCCTCACCTGTAGAAATGTAACAGAGCGGTAGATAAGTCGTTTCTGATAGTATGATAAACTAAACTATTTTGATAGTATATTATGAAAAAAAAAAAAATTGGTCTCCTTTCTTGTCGCACGTGGTCTTTTGTGTTCACGGCACGTGCGCAGGTGAGTCAGCTGTTTTTATGTCTCGTTTCTTTGCCCACTTGTAAAACTACGCTCCAGTATCAGGTGAATCTGTCGCAAACTTGACACCTTATTTATCGTATATCAGAGATAAGCAAAAACATGTTCAACGGCTAGTTCTGCCAGGGTCATTAAAAAGCGAAGAGGTTTCGAAAACGCCGGAAACTCGTGAACAACTTTTTATCCGCGATTAGCCAATCAAAAACAGATCTGGCTAATGACATCACTTCCGCTGATGCTTTCCCTATTGATACAACGATCGGTGTGTTGTAGTTTCCCTTTATAGCTGGGACCGTTTCGTCTATCCTCTAGGAATTATATCAGCAATATATTTTAGTACAAGCGTGTGGCCTGCTGGGAATAACAGATGGAAAGCAACGAAAGAAAATTGCTGATGGAGGACGCTGAGAGCAGACTAATTAAATGTGTGATTGTTGGAGATGGCGGAGTTGGGAAAACGTCTCTCCTTATAAGCTATTTAGTGAACGGATTTCCTAACGATTACGTCCCAACCGCTTTCGACGACTACAGCGGTTTGTAAAGATTATGAATGACTTCTTTATATCCTAATATCTGCGGTGTAATGGAATTCCCGAGTCATTTATTATTTATTTTGTTATTTTAGTGTCGGTTAAAGTCGACAAGATACCCTATACGTTGCAGTTTTGTGACACGGCTGGACAGGTAAGCTTTTTTTCATAAACTCGTTTATTTACAATTAATTCCCCGTGAAACTCCTGGTTATATTTATTTCTCATGAGTCTTCGAATAGTGAGACGATGTTACGTGTCAATACCAAATGGCGTGCAATACTTGAGAAACTCAAGCTTTCGTGTGCAGGAAATTCAATAAGTCGGTTGACAATCTATTTAACAGTAATAACATTACCGTTTCGCTTGAATAAGCGTTTATTTTCCTCCTCATGGATTTAACGCTCAATTAAGCTGGCAGCTGAGCGAAGTTCAGATAATATCGATCGTCCACTAAAATTGTTTCACAACAAGACACTTTTTACAAGCAAGAATTCACAATCGATAGAATTGTTTACATTATAGAAGTGTTTTAAATATAATTTGCAGTACACACTAACTACTTGCTGAAAAACTGTTTGTTCTTTTGATAATTTCAGGAGGACTTCGACTCATTACGACCTCTTTGTTATCCATCTACCGACGTATTTATTGTTTGTTTTTCTGTAGTTTCGCCGACGTCTTTCGCAAATGTCGCACAAAAGTGGCTTCCTGAAATACGAGGTTATTCTTCTAGCGTTCCTGTTATTCTTGTTGGAACGCACTGTGACTTAAGAGCGAATGTTCAAGAGCTTATTCGGCTTTCTGATCTCGGACAAGAACCTATAACGGCACAGAAGGCCGAGAGCTTAGTGAAGAAAGCTGGTATTGTATGTTATATTGAAACATCGGCAGTGACTCAAAAAAACATGAAATCCGTCTTCGATGAAGCAATTATGAGCGGATTAAGACCACCTACGTCTTCTAAAAGATCTGACCTCAAAGGCTGCGCGTGTACTATCATGTGATAAGCTTTTGATGTGATTATTTAATTATCAAGTTTCTGGTTTGACGCAATTTTGCGATTCAGCGAGATGAAACGAATTGATCATTGCAGCCGTATGCAGCGCGTGCCTCAGCGGACAGGAATATGATAAAAGAGTTGTTATTTATAAAGTCCACCGGCGCTCCTCGTTGCACAGATGCGTTCAAAGCGGACCTCAAAGGGGACATAAAATTTGTCATTGGAATCTCCTGTGGTGCAGGAAGAAGGGAAACAAATGATATTATTTATAGAGAGCAATATTAAGACCATGAGTAGCTGGTTTAAAAGAATTTAGTATTTGCTGATTTTAAAATGCTAATATTTTTTAGTAACAATGGAATAAATAAATTTAAAAAAATTGAATGTGGCATGGTGGAATTGGCATTACTTGTAATGAGAGATATGATATAGAGGTTAAATGTAGTCAATAGTGTGAATGTTGCTAGATCGATTTACTCAAAGGATCTAGATTTGATTAAAATAACCATGACAAGAAGAGGGCTCACACTGTGCTGAGGCCAACAGGGTTGTCAAAAGTAGGCCGGCCATTCTACTGGGCTATTCATCTGATTCTTCAAAAAGATAGCAAAATTAGCCACCTACTCTAGCAATAAAGCTGCCTACTTCTGACAATACTTTGTGCCACCCTGGGCCAAAAATGAACTTTCTGAGTACATTAAACACTCTACATACCCCAAGAGAATTAACATCTCTTCTAAATTATTAAGTTCATCAAGTGGTCTGGGTTTGAGCCATGGCTACTAAGGCACACTGTGTTGTGTTCTTGCACAAGATAATTTACTCTCACAGTACCTCTCTCCACCCAGGTGTATAAATGGGTACCGGCGAACTTAATGCTAGGGGATAACCCAGAGATGGACCAACGTTCCATCCAGGGCCTAGGGGGGAGTGGAAATACTCCTTAAAGTCACCTCATGTGACAGAAACTAAAGATAAGTGCCAGTTGGATGGGTCATATGCAGACTTTGCCTTACCTAAATTAGGTTCTACTGCACCTGCCTTACATGTTTACAACTAATTTTGTATTCTATTTTTAAGTACATCAGCTGTTTTCAGGGCAATGTCAAAGGCTGGTTTTCACTAGTGTATAAGCATGACCAGCAGACAGCAGTTATAAGGTGCTGGGTTTTTTTTTTCTGTTTGAAATGTTCCTTACAAAAGGTGCTAATATTATTATCAACATTTTACTGCATCTGCATATATTGCTTATACTTATGCTTAATACACTTGTGAAAACTAGCTTTAACATGGGGGTTATTACATTTGTCATATTTCAGATTGTGTAGTTCCAAAAAATATCCATACCTCCCCCACTGAAGGGATTTTTTCCAAGACCTCCCACCCCTCTGGAAATTCCAATTAAACTTGATACATTTCTTTAAATTTTTTGTTCTTAGAAGAACCTCCCACCCCCCAGGAAATTCCAATCCCTTTTGTCGGGGGAGAATGGATATTTTCTGGCACTGCACATTTTAAACCACAATACTGTAAACCCGGGACTAAAAACTTGTGTAAAGAAATATATAACAAACTTGATCAGGCCTGGCCACGGATATCAATCCTATACACCTGCAGGCCCTGCTTGTTCATTTTATATCTAGTAAATTAATCATTAATTAAACTGTGATTAATTAAAATGCATTTCTATCATCCTCCAATTCCCCTTAACAACCAGGGCCTTTACAAGTAAATCTGTCCTGTGGATAGTATGGCTGATTTTGTTAACACTATAATTTTGGAATCGGTTCCAAATATTGGGGGGAGTGGGGAAAAAAAGTGTAAATTTCAAACATTTTTGCAAAGGGTGCAAAAAAGCACCTCAACTCATGAGGAAGGGAGGCCAAAAAACCAGGGCTGGGTTGTTCAAAATCCAATTAATGGTAAACCTTGATAAAAAGTTCACCGAAGTATCATATTTTTTTCTTGCATAAAAATATTTTTTCACCTCATGTTTTGTGCAGTTTGAGATTATTCAAGCTCAAAACTGATGGACAAACATTATTTTGCCACTCCTTGAATTTGTTGCTCAGCTTATTTTCATGTTTATTGCTATTTAATATTTATTTATTTTATCTCTGTTTATTTCAGTTTATTTAAAAACCCTGTCGTCAGTCTTTCAGTTGAAAAGTGTTTTCCATAACACTGCTTGGAATGCCCCATTCTCAAACTTCTACAGTTAAGACAAATAGCTAGTTTTTATACTGCAACTACGGTCGCCAGGAAAATGAAAGAATTTAATTTTCACTTTACCTTCTGTATGTTAGTTGGGTATTTTTGTGTCTCTCTGTTGTTTATTTGTTTTTTGTTTTGCTTTTTTCTGCCATGGAATGTTTCTCATGGCCTGTTAGTGTCACTGATCGGATGCCATGTTTTCTCTTAATTGCCTTCGAATTTTGTTTGTTGGTTGGGTTGTTTTCGTTTGTTAGTTCCTAGAGCCAAATTTAAAACAATTATTTTAAAGCATTTTAGCTGGCATATTAGAAACTCCTTGAATCCACTATGTGTAAGACAGTTGTTCAGTAGGGAAGTGTTCACTGTTCAGGCTACACTGTCTTTTTTTCTTCTCTTTTTCTTTTCTTTTTTTTTTTTTTTTTTTTTTTTTTTTTTGCTGAAAAGAAGTCGCGTGTCAACTGTAGACAATTCAACGGAATGACTTTCGGGGATTTGTACCCCAGGAAAGTTGTCTGTTCATGCAATCAAGATTCAATCGAAGGAGGTAAAAAAAGGGAAGAGCATTTGCGAATTAATGGCAGCAAATAGCATCTTGGTGGAAATCTCGGAAGGCACCAACGGAAACAAACCCAGTTTTGTGATATTTGAGGGGCCTGGGTTGCCATGGAAACGAGATGATGATGTGCTTATCTTAAAAGTCTGGAACCGACTGACGTGGCTCAACTAAAGGCCTAATATTCATTTCACCCTCAAATGTCTGAACGCGTTCCTTATTCGTTGAATACATCAGTAAAATACTCTCGCTAAATAAAACGGTAGTCATGAATGTAATATCACCCAACTGAAGTGAACAAGAGTTTTTCAAAGACAATTTTTCATTGTTTGAGTAGGAAACTTACTCGCTCGAACACCCACCTGGAGTAGCGAAGTTCATGACTGAATAAAACGCTTACGCTTGCCGCATTGCCGCATTGCCGCAGTTTCTCTCTAGGTACTTGTCGATACATTAACGTTACTCCACTTTCTGTGGGATCTTCGAATCACAGCTAAACAGACCAATATTTGCCGTAAGAGCTATCCTTTCCCATACTTACCTGGCTGTTGTGCATCAAAAGTCAGTGATATTTATCTTGGTATGCTCTTTTTTTTTCACTTACGAAACCCAGAATATCGATCCGATTAATCAACATCTAAGTTTGAATCTCTGTAAAAAGCGACACAGTTGCGCGATCTTCCAAATCCGTTGCAAATTTGTTCAAGAATTTCGGGTCAGGAATTTATTAATGTAACTCACAAGTTTGACAATTCGTTGCAGTCATCAGTGTATAGTATTTTTATTCTTATTTTGCCTCTTTTACACAGCAGCTGAAATAAAAAGGGACAAAATGATCGGGAATCAAGCGAATGACTTACTCTACGATACCAAGTGTACTATAAGCGGACTGATGCCTTTTATCCTAGCCAAGTTTGATCTTAGTATATTTCTACGGTAAAAATAAAGAAAATAGCACCATCGTTAGTTCAGCTGGATTTTTTTCTGGCAAAGAATGCTTGGGGCGTACTTAAGTTGGGCTTCTTTCAGGGAGCACCATAAATCATTCCACTTTCCCGGTCTACTTCCCTTGCCAAACATGTTGCTACAGTACTCGTTGTTAAGAGCATTGTTCGGTTCCCCACTTCCCCACGGAGAATAATGACCCTCCAGTGGGGTGTCGTCAATCCAGTAGTACTTCTTGTCCGACTTTTTGGTAAAGCCAAGCCACACGCCCCACTCTGTGATTGTCTTCTGCTTCTTCACCAGGCCAAAGATGAAGCTATTTTCCTCAGCTGTCCTGATTATGGCGAGGTCTCCTCCCAGATTCTGGCAAGTTCTCCGAGCGTCGCTCCAGGTTAGTGTTGGGACGTTGATGATGAGGAAACATGACTTTTCACGAAGAACCCAACCTTCCGGACAAGCAGGTCTGGTGACTGAAACTGATCAAATCAAAATGGAGCTAAAATTAACGAATTTGAACGCTGATCTTATCTAAGCCGGGGACGAGATTTATCTTTAGCTAGCTATTGCGAATCGAGCCGCTTAAGGACTTTATTTGGAATTATAACGCAATTTACCTTTATCAGACAAAAAGTCAATTTTGGCTTTGATATCATTCAGCAGCTTTAGTTCAATCTTCCCGAGGCCCCAGTTGTTGATGTTAAACGTTTGGTCAGCTAACTGTGGTGTTTTGTCATCCAGAACTGATTTTAAGCTGGCATTTTGAGATTTGCCGTTGGCAGAGACAGTCTTCGACGGCACCAGGAAGCAAAAGATTAAGAAGTACGTTTTGCCAAACATTTCCAAATTCACAAAGTTATCAGTTACCGACTTATACAAGCCTGGAGTTTTGAAATGATTGTATCAGTTATGAAGGACAAAAAAGAAAGGTGACGTAAATCAGTTGGAAACAAGGAAAAGAATCAAGTTGTCTTAATGTAAACAACTCAGAGAAGCGTGGCACAAAAATTATTTCAAAGATCATTAACATAATTTTGTAGTCATCCCATTAAAAATTCTGATGTTTGTCATCCATCTGCGCCTTCTTCCCTTCTATTTTTAAGTCTTTTTTTTTTCACCATATAATATCAGAGCTGCCATCCACATAGCGACCGAGTCTAATTTTGTAAATACTACACGACATTTGCAGACTGCAGACTGTGAGGTTTTTAACTAATGTCCTATTCCCATTTCCATGCTATTATCGATAGCTAACCGCAAAAGGACTAACCTGAGCGATATTCAGATTAACCTGAGTGCTATTTAGACTAATCCGGTGATATTCAGGCTAACCGGGGCGATATTTAGGCCCTAAATGTGTTTTGCAGTCTAGAGTCTAGAAAACGTCGCACAGCGCTTCAAAAATTGTTTTGTCTTGCTTGAAATGACATTATAATTGGCTGTCATAGTAAAAATATCTTGCTTAATGATTCATTGATTATGACAATGAGCTACACGTGTTGATCAGTGATGCGGAAGACTGAAATGTTGAGCCTTGAAATGCTGTGTTTCGTGCTGTTTGAGGGTGTCGGGGCCTCTTCATATGAGTCCGGTAACCGGGCGTGGCTCAATAACCGGCACGAATTTTGTTGTCTGTTCATATGGCGGGAAATTTCAGCGCGGTAGACCGGCCAGTGAAATTCAAGAAACACAACCAAAATGGTGGAACATAAACTTGTCTTGTTCGCGACTATCGTAGCTTTGTAGACTCTTGTAACTTTACTAATGAAGGTAATTCGCATACTTCTGAAGTGAAAATACATACAAGACAAAAATTACGCCATTTTAGCCGCTATGTTGCGAAAGCGAAGCTATTTTGTCAAGTAAGTTTTGTCCCGGCCACTCGTGCTGGGGTGTTGTAATCGGAAAATTTTCATCCCGCCGGTTACCGAGAGCCCGGCCTCGCATATGAACACGAAGGAAGGAGTGGCGAGGCGAGATCACGGAAACCGAACCAGTCCGGTCGACCGCGCTAATACAGTGTCCCTCAATACGGGCGGGGTGGGCTGTGGGACCTTCGATGGTTGGCGGTTAAAAGTATAGCTTCTCTGACCTGATGACGGAATAGGGAAATAATTCTGTCGCACAATGAACCTGGATGCTTACCGTTGTCTCAATTTCGATGATGAACAAGCTGGTCCAAAGTTTTTCCTTTTTGTTTTTTGTATAGTCATCATAAACACCCTAAATACCAGGGAAGAGAACTTAACCATGGACATTGCCATAGTCTCAGTCTTTATTTTTTGCTCTCTAATGAATGCATCTATCCATTCAAAAGTTCAAAATGACTGGGAGAAACGTGCTGATTAACTTAACGGTATAGGGAGTCGGTGAAGACAATGACCTACTTTAACAGAAGATATTTTCTCTTCGAGTCTGGATTTTGAGTTGGATTTCGAGTCAGGTTTTTGGTAGACTCGCTATCCTGACTCAGTTGAATTTCCAGTCAGAACCCGGGCAACAAGAAAAATGATTAGAAAAATGTAAAAACATGATTATTTGCTCGTTATGAGGAGTCCCGGCAAATGAATTAGATGGAAGAATGGATACACAAATTATTTAACAAATCAACTCGTTGTGCCACTGATGTGCTTCTGCCTAGCTCATGAAAACTCACAAGTTTTGCCCTGGGTGAAAAACTCTGTCTCGGCCCTCAGCTGTCCAAATTAGCTGCTCGCATCTCTGAACCGTTTGTAAAATGCCTTCAACGACTTAACGATCACACTTGTATATACTGACTGAACCAAAAGAATATAGTACTCTCTTGATTTAAACTAACTCAAACTATAGCGAACTATAACGTTGAAAGTATCAAGCCACGAAGTAAATCAACTTGTCTTGACAGTTTTGAGGTCTTTCAGCACCAATAATTGCTTGAATAAACATGGATAAGAATAGTATACACAAGTCAACATCGGCGCTTATTGTACTGCAACATTACTCTGGCCTGGAAAGAGTCTGCAAGAGCGCTGTCCTGCTGATCGCTAAATTTGCCAGAATTCGCCAAAAGAGGCCTAGTAACTAAGCATGTCAGAACAAAGTCAATACTACTATTAGCGTAGCTAAATCACGGATTGCAAGAACATGCTACCTAAATTTAATTTATTTATGTAGAAAATACACCATATTTACTAAATTTTATGAATTTATGCTCCAAAAAGTGCTAAAATTTGCTAATTAAGCCGTAGCAGTGCTCGTTTAAAAACTACGCTTTTTTGCTCCAATTATGCCAAAAATTATGCTAGCACAATCCGCCAAGGCCTAATTTCGTGACCCAAACTAACGGGGAGTTTTCAGGAAATTGTACTATAGACTATCGATACGATGTGTCCGACTGGTTTTGACATGTTCAAAAAACTGTATCTGCATTCATTCTTACATGAATCTCGCTTTTTGAGTTACTGTCAAGGATGTAATTAACTAGGGCTCGAGTCAAATTTGGAAGACTTGAAATGGAAACTGCTCAGAAAACTTCAGTATAATCATGTTCAACACTTGCGCCATCGCTACACGCTTTTTACAGGATTAAAGGGTTTGTCACGCCATCGAAGGAAAACTTAGCCGGCTTTGAGCTTACGGCTTCCTGTCTCAACAAGGGCTCGAGTTAAATTTGGAATGGAAACGAAAGGATTTTCATTTCTGTTTGCACGGCGTCCTCGCTGCAGTACGCGCGTGTGCCAACGCGATGGTGCAATTTGTTCTAAAAATGGCAAAATTCATACTAGGGGGTTTATCTCGTCCATCAAAATGCTATTTTGTTACGGTCTCCGTCCGCGATTATGGCTTCTGCTTTCGGTCGATATTAAAGGTAAAGTCCTTTTGATTCTAATGTCCTTTGATTTTCCTTGTGACTCGAACTAGCACTTGTACAAAGCCGAACATTTTGGAAAGTCTAGATTAACTAAATCAACTTTCACATAATGGTTGCCCTGCGAGTATCAAATTTGATTGATTTTTTTTTTTTTTTTTTTTTTGCGCAGAGAAGTCAATGATGTTGCATCCCAAAATTACCCCCTACTTTTATTTCCTACTTGCTGTTTGAATAAATGATGGAGGCAAATGAGATGTTTTTGAATGATTCAACCTTTATTTATCCCCTTGTTACATCAAGTGTTTTTTTCTATCCACTGCATTTACGCATCTATCAGCATTACCCGCATTTATTCAGTTACTTCGTCAGCCCTTATTTTACCAACTATGTAAACGGTTTGTTACGCCGTAATTTCATCGATGAGACATCATTGTCGCCATCATTTCCTGGAAAAAGAAAAGAGAACTTGTAATCATCCAGGGTTATACACCAGTGTGATGCAACTCTACTTTATTGAGGTTCAACGTTTTGTCCGACTTCGTTCCCAGGGCCTTTTCACAGGGAAAAGGCCCTGGGAACGAGGTCACGTTTTGTTGGACTGATACGCATAACAAACAATTTGTGTGACAACATGAGCACGGGGCTATTTAAAATCCGGCGCTATTTTCCCTTTCTCGTGACCTGTTGAATACATTTTCTACGCCATGTAATGCACACGCAAATACAAGTATAGTAACCGATCGTTATAAAAGCCAAATCTCTCTTTTTTTCAAGAGGATGCTTGGCTTTGCGGATTATTGCATTCTAGTGACAATACGCAAATCAGTGAGCGGTGTAGATCACCGAAATTCTTGTGTCTATACATTCAATACCTTTTTTAATGTTAAAACAAAAATGGCAACGTAGTTGAAGGTTGTCTCGTGCCACTTTTTCCAGTTTATTACTGTACATTTTGTTTATATGAAAGCGAAAGAACACGTACTCGCGGGTAGGGGTAGACAAAGCTTTAGCAAACTTTTTGTGTAGCCGATGCACACCATTCTAACAGAAGAAAACGAGTGAAAAAAGAAGCGAAAATTTTACTAATGATATTTAATCCTATCAACGTCAATACTAAACTCATTTCTATCATGTCATCCATATGGAGAGCAGCGGGACAATTCCGAGGAGACAACGGCTGACAACGTATTTAATTATGTGAGCGAAAGAACAAAGACACGAGGTTTGGGTGGAGAAAGTGTTATTTTATTATATTCCTTGAATTCATACCTCAGTTGATTACTCTGCAGCAGCATGACGGGAAATGTGGATCCCCACAGTATCCATCTCATAAAAATAGGGTGGCTAGCAAGGCAAAAGAGCGGTACAGTATCGCGAGCACGCTGTAAACAAGGAAAGGTCGTTCGTTTGTTAGTCATCAAGGAGTCGATCCCACACAAACCAAGAATTGCATTACATTTTAGTTGCCATGTCCACTACTCTTAAAAGACGTTCTAACAACAAACAGTCGTCATCAATGGATCAAAGGGACCCTTACGAGCTCGCCTGGCAAAAACTTCCAAGGGGTTGCTCTTCTTGTTTCTTGGGAGTGCTCCTTATACGGTAAAGGTCCCCAAAATAATCAACATCAAGCACAAACAAAGCTTCGCCTCCATAGCTTTCTTTACTACAACAAAGAAACAGGACCGACTCGTGTAAAAAAAAAAACAAACAATTCTTATGATTTGATCCTTAAGGACCCAATCCAAAAAAAAAAAAAAGGTGTCAACTTCTGTACGGAACTTAAAATACAGAAGCACTGTTTGATGTCCTACCTTTCTTTAGAAATGGGAAACTGTGACGACGGATATGCGCGAGATATCCAATACTTTCATCAAATACTGACGAAGACTGCAGGCTTGCGCTCTTAATTATTCGCTACAGTCCTCGTGTAACTGTCGCGTAACTGTCTTTTGCATTATGGATGACAGTGCGCGCTAAAAACATTCTTGAATGTTAACATGGTTTCATTGTCTACCAAACAAATGACTGCCTGGTGCGCTAACATTTTCTCATCTCCCCCGGGTCTCGTGCATATTTTAAGTAGTATCTCTTAACGCACAGGACGTTATTAAATTCCCGCGTCCTTATTTCAATTCATTTTCTCGATGTTTTCACTGAACAGAAGATCCTTATTCTGCAAGGCAAAATGTGACAAAGATTTCACACAGGAGAAAGAGATGCCCCTGAGTTTATTGATAATTAGAAGACAGTGTCCAATAATTGGATCGCTGTTAATAATTTTGTTACGTCTCTTAAAAGCTAAGTCGTTATTAAATTCCTGCGTTCTTATTTATATTATTTTCTTTTATATTTTCACATAACAGAAGATCGTTATTTTAATAATTATTTTAATGATCTCGTTAACAACGTTTTCAAAATGCGTTCAGAAGGTTTCCGATATTTAAACAAACAAGTTATGAACATTTACATTTAAATTATTTTAAGGCGGAAGCTATTTTTAAATTGTATGTTGTCGCTCATTCATCCATGTCATGCCGGCTGCCGTAAAGGGAATTTTACTGTAAGCACGCAATCATACCACTTTTTTCGCTTTTCTTTGTAGACTTAAGTTGAACAAACTGGGAGTTCTGCAGTCACTTAAAATCCCCTAATTGAAAGAGAACAAAAAGAAAAAAAGAAAAAAGAAACAAAACAAAAAAAATCGTTGCAACACGGGGGTATTTATGTTAGGTCATCCAACCAATTACCGGTCTCTCTTACAGGGCTCAACTTTGGTTAACCGACGAGACGCAAGTGCTGTCCTTTTATGCTGAACACAGTATTTTATTTCTATGTTCTCTCAAACGTTAATGAAGAAAGAGAGAACAAATTTCAAACCCACATCTAGAGTTGACCTTATATCTTCTAACCTTATATGGACGTAGCAAACAATGGTCGGGGCAAACCGAAGTCATCACCAAGCAACTAAAAGGGGTGAAAAAATCCCTGAGCTAACAATGCATGGGCTAAACAAGATGACGAAGAATCCGTCACCGAGTTAAACACAAGGGGAGGAAAATCGCTGATATTAGCAGGGAAAACTGAGGAAAAACAAAATAAATAAATAAAGTAATAATAATAATAATAAATAAAAGGGGTTTACTAGTTGGTCATGAAGTCAGACAGTGGTATAAAAATTGCTACTGTTTACAGACAATCCATTTTCCAAGTTGAGTGGCTCGTACACTTTGAATACAGTATTTTGATACTTGATTATCAACTTGGCTCTCTCGAAGATTCGTTACTCGAGATGTACTAAAGCCAGCTAAAGACAGCTAAGGCTTTGAGAGGAAATCAAGCGATTTGACTTGTCAGACGAAAAATTCACTATTGGGATCGGCACCTATTGTCAGAAACAAACAAACGCTTGGTTGGGGAGGTGGGGGAGATGGGGCGGTGATATCGGCTTGGTGAAACTAGCATTACGTTTTTAACTGCACTGCTTTTAAATACACTTGCTTTATTCCCATACGATTTTTTAAAATGTTACGGCCATCAGGCGGCTTAGGGAACGCACACCGGCTTTATATACCCGTGTTATTTTATATGTTCCAACAAACAGTGATTCTTGATCTTGGTAATAAAATACATTATTCGCCGGTTTATCCAACTTTATTAATTTCCTTGCGACATGTAAGAGTGATTTTAATCGTTGTGTAATATCTCAGTTAAATCACAACTGTGAAAATAGGAGAATAAGTCGAAAAAAAAAACGATTTATAGAAAAATATATCGAGTTAAGAACCCTAAACTTCTCGCCGTCGCATCTAAACAAAACCGGCTGAACGCTAAAGAGTAATTAAGTCTGCAGCGGGCTTACAAAGCTTTTATTTTGCTTACAATATGAAGCATGTCAGAGATGGATGTTTGGGATAGAGTAATCGCTCATCTTGTAAGTCGGTAGACTCTCATTTCAGTCATTTATGGCTTTTCTGTGATGTTATCAAATTATTAAACTGAAACTAATGATCCCTAAAAGCTGATCTAGTTGTTCTTGAATTAAAACTAAACCTAAATATCAGTGTTACGCATGAATCGCTATTTATCTATATCAAGCTACATTTTGGTTTTAGCGATAAAACAATTGTTGACATATATGGTTTAGTTTGATGTGTTAATCCAGATTTACCCAAGCCAAGATAAGTAGTAAAGAGATTTGACTAGCTTGTTACCTGGTGTAAACACTTCTGGATTATCTGTTTTCAGATGCAAAAAAAAAAAAAAAAAAAAAAAAAATGAAACGCACGTGCCAATTAGCGGAGAATATTCCTCTGGTAAAAAGAAATACAGCTTTTAATGTCCATCTGTTAATGCCACAAAGCAAATATATCTGGAAGCAAATGAAGATACAGCGAGACGCATTTACAACCGTTACCATTAAACTCAGAGAAAGCTTGTTTTCATGAGCGAAGTGGTTTGAAGTAGTTTGAATTCGCCAGTTTATGCTTGCTTATGGGAAACATAGTTGTTTTTGTGCATTGGTGGATTAAAACACGCAAAAAAACAATGCTGTCTTTTATTCAATTTGCTAACTTTTTATATGCGCTTTTGCGACAACTTTTGTTTTCTCAAACAAAATTTATTCAGGATAAATGGAGTGAATGAAACTGATAACGAGGACGTCTTTAAAATGAATCTAATAAAGCCGGTACTCACCGTTACATAACTGCCTTTGGAACATGAGCATTTCAAAAATACCTATTTGCTTGTTTTGACTGCCAAAACTTTGTTTTAATAGATTCCTATCCACATTGTCTATTTTATTGATCCTTGGGACAAACAGTTTAATCGGGGTCTTGCTTCGTGAGTGTTTTGCGTGAGGCTACTCACGATAAACGTTCGCTAAACTTGCGATTTCAAACTATAGGCCAGCTTCTCGTTCTCGTTGTTAAGGGTTTTTGTAGAATAAAGAATGAAATCTTGCATTATGATTTCCTTTGGTAGATGGGACAGTGATATGGGGAACTCAACAAGATGCGAACGGAATTTTTTTCTTCTATATAATTAAACGGGTATTGCAATTTTGCATGACTTGTTCAAGACCGGGAAATAAAAAAAATTCACTCTCCGTATACCATATTTCGTTCTGTTTGATGGCCGGGCGTTTCAAAGGACTCAAACCTGGGATCAAACCAATGTTTCTTCAGCCATATTTACTTCAAGTCTTTTCACCAGTCGCTCTGTAATTTTTCGAAACATCGCCTTATAGCGAGTGTAACAGCGCAGGCGAAAAAGTGTAGCCTGATCGCCGATTAAAAGAACCCTTTTTGGCTTCACCATCTTGAACTTAAAGGGTATATTTCGATTTATCTAGCCATATCTCTATTAGTCGATAACAACTTGATAACAACTTGCACTTGCATATACCAGATGTTGACGTACTGTGGAGCGAGCAACGATAATCTACACTTTGATGACCAAAGTAAACAAGTTAATTTCTTGTTTTCAGTCGAGTTGTTTTCTGAACTAAATGGAAAACAGTTTCTCCGTGTTTCTATGAGTTATAGAAGCAATGGGGAAAGTTTGGTAAAAGCTATGGCAACAATTATCTATTTGCTCGTGTTTCCACAGCATTTCTCGTTCTCTGAAACTGCCTATCCGTGTTTCTATTGAACAATTAGATTATTCGCTCTCGATTTCTATCGCGTGATAGTTGACGAGGGCTGCGCCCTCTCAACTATCACGCGGTAGAAATCGACAGCGAATAATCTAATCGTTTTCGTATAAATCTACTAGTCGTTCAAAAATTTAATCTAAATCCTCTTCAAAGACTCTTCGAAAGCACAAAGAAGGGGCTCCTAGCGCACGCTGCTACGCTACTCACTATCTACAACAGAATAGATAGTGAGAATCAGTGAACGGCATTCGTGATAGAACGCTAGTAGATTTATACTAAAATTCGATAGAAACATGGGCCATGTTTTCTATTTCTTATTTACCATCTGCAGTTCCTCTCGGAGAAATTCGCGACCGGCAATCATGATGTGTTTATAACCAAACATAAACCTGACCTTAAAAATGTTCGGTGTGTAGCCAGGCATGTTAAAAATTGGTAAAAAGGAATTAAATGGTTGTCACTGGCTAAAAATATGGTTATCGGACGTTTCGGCCACTACTGTTGCCTTCTTCAGCAAAAGATGGAGAATGCAAATGTTAAACGGCGTCCTGCTAGAATATGTAAAAGATGTGTGATAAAACTAAATGAGCAATAGTCTCTAGAGTATTCTTAATGAGTGTAAAAATTCTTAATGCCATTGTACACGTTCGGTAGCGCTATGTGTTCGTTTATAGCGTTCCTGTCTCGCATGGAATGCCAAGCTTCAAGAATTAGTCTTTGTTTCCATGCTGATGATCTGTCGACAATTTCAACGTTCTCCAAATCTATTTGGTGACCGTTGAGCATATGGTGTTTGGCCAATAAAGAGTTTTTGTCCAATGTTGCTATAGCCTTTGCGTGTTCTTTCATACGTGTTTTTAACGCGCGTGATGACTGACCAACATAAACACAGTCACAATCTTTACATTTGATCTTGTAAACAATGCCTCTGGAAGCCTCTTTCTCGATCTTGTCTTTAGGTTTTTTGAGTATGTTCGAGATGGTACGAATAGGTTTATGGGCGACCTTGATATTGAAATCTCGAAGAACGTTTGCGACTCTTTCGGAAAAACCTTTGGCGTAGGGGAGGATGACAAAACCACGATGGTCGGTATCATTCGTTTCTTGTTGTCTACTCCGTTGGCGGCCATTGTGAATGAAATTTGCAGGGTAGTTATTAGTGGCAAGGGCTTTCGTTACTCGTTTAGTTTCCCGTGAAACTTCCTCCTCCGTGGAAGGAATGTTCCTTGCGCGATCCATGAGAGTGCGCACGACCGAGTGTTTATGCTGAGGATGGTGGCGTGATTTGAAATCTGTAAACAGACACAGCGATCGAGCCATCTTCTTGTCTGGTTGTTTTTGTGTCGAGAAAGGCAATGGAACCTTCTGATTCTATCTCGATTGTAAATTTGATGTGAGGGTTGATGGAATTGAGATGTGAGTGGAATTCATCTACGTGCTCTCTTTTAACACATACGTGGCTGTCATCTACGTATGTAAACCACCATTTAGGAGGGTTAGGGGTCGATGAGAGAGCCTTTTCTTCGACATGTTCCATGACGAGATTGGCCAAGATGGCGCTGACTGGGGATCCCATCGGACAACCGAAAATTTGTTGGTAATGGTTGCCTTGGAATATGAAGAAATTGTTGTCGAGGACAAACTGTAGAAGTGTCATGATATTTTGGATAGACAAGTTGGTTCTTTCCGGTAGTGATTGGTCAAAGTCCACTCTCTCTTTAACCACTTCGATTGCTAGGTGGGTTGGAATGCAAGTAAACAGTGACACGATGTCAAAAGATACTAGAATCTCGTCGGGATCTACTGACAAGGTGCGGATCTTTTCGACGAAAGATGCACTGTTTTTGACTGTGTATTCATTATTCTGAAGTGGCGACAAGATGTTGGCGAGGTATTTGGATAGTTCATATGTGGGAGATCCAATGGCACTCATAATTGGTCATTCACAATGGCCGCCAACGGAGTAGACAACAAGAAACGAATGATACCGACCATCGTGGTTTTGTCATCCTCCCCTACGCCAAAGGTTTTTCCGAAAGAGTCGCAAACGTTCTTCGAGATTTCAATATCAAGGTCGCCCATAAACCTATTCGTACCATCTCGAACATACTCAAAAAACCTAAAGACAAGATCGAGAAAGAGGCTTCCAGAGGCATTGTTTACAAGATCAAATGTAAAGATTGTGACTGTGTTTATGTTGGTCAGTCATCACGCGCGTTAAAAACACGTATGAAAGAACACGCAAAGGCTATAGCAACATTGGACAAAAACTCTTTATTGGCCAAACACCATATGCTCAACGGTCACCAAATAGATTTGGAGAACGTTGAAATTGTCGACAGATCATCAGCATGGAAACAAAGACTAATTCTTGAAGCTTGGCATTCCATGCGAGACAGGAACGCTATAAACGAACACATAGCGCTACCGAACGTGTACAATGGCATTAAGAATTTTTACACTCATTAAGAATACTCTAGAGACTATTGCTCATTTAGTTTTATCACACATCTTTTACATATTCTAGCAGGACGCCGTTTAACATTTGCATTCTCCATCTTTTGCTGAAGAAGGCAACAGTAGTGGCCGAAACGTCCGATAACCATATTTTTAGCCAGTGACAACCATTTAATTCCTTTTTACCAATTTATAAACCTGACCTATTCAGACTTAAATTTGACTGCTTTAAATGTGAATTTTATCTTAATCTTTTTTGACATATATGTATAAGGTTTACAAAATTTCAATGGACAGAGGCCAAGAGCTATAAATTTGTGGTACAAACACTGAACAAGAATTATTCGCTTATAAAATTAGATAAACAAAAACGTATTTTACTTTTTTTTTCACTCCATCAAATTTATCTTATATTTCAGGGGCACCTTAGACATTATTTCCAATAAGATAATAACGTGCTCGTAAACACTCTAAACAAAACTGACTTAGCTTTCCTGTTAAAATAACTCACAAATTTATTGAAGAAACTTATTAAGAATTCAAAAATTGTCATGACCAATATCTGAATAAGTAGTAATAAAATTAACAGTTAAATTTGACGTCGTCAGTATAGATTAGAATGTTTTGCAGCAGGTAAAGAAAACGAGCCAATAGTTTGAAATCACAAGGCCTTTCAAATAGCATCAACTTAAAAGAAAAATAGTGTAAGTAGCTTTACGAAGAAACAGATTGACTGTGTGTCACAATTGTCAATAAAAAAAACCCTCGGGATAGCAATCTATCAAAACAAAGCTTTGACAGTCAAAACAAGCAAATTGGTATTTTTAACATGCCCTTCTTTCAAAGGCAATTAAGTAAGCGTTAGTGCCCTCTTTATCATATTTATTTTAAAGCCGTCCTCGTGATTCTCAGTTACTCCATTTATCCTGAATCAAATTTGTTTGAGAAAACAAAACATGTCGCAAAAGCACATGTCAAAAACGTAGTAAACTGAATAAAAGACAGCGATATTTTTGACATGTTAAATCCACCAATGAATGAAACAATCAGTGATATTTCTTATAAAGATTCATAAGTTGGCGGGCTAAACTAAGCTTGAAATCCCTGGCTTTGATGGTACTGGTTTTAATTACGTCAAACACTTTTATCTGATCCCAGATATACTTGTTTCATAGCTTGAACAGATGGGTATTAAAATTAAACTTGTATACCTTAAGAGAAAAGCCTTAAGTTAATTTTACCCGTGGAATTTTCTCCGCTAATTGGCACGTGCGTTTCGATTTTTTTACATCTCACAACAGATTATCCAAATGTGTTTACACCTAATAACAAGCTAGTCAAATCTCTCGTCTGCTTGTCTAGGCTTGGGTAAATCTGGATTTACACATCAAAGGCACACAATATCAACTATTGTTTTATCGCTTAAACAACAATCTAGCTTGACGTAGATAAATAGCGATTCATGCTTTGCCCTGATGTTTAGGTTTAGTTTTAATTCGAGAACAACTTGAACAGCTTTTAGGGATATCATTTGTTGCAGTTTCAGCATTTTGAAAACATCACAAGAAAGCCAAATTACTGAAATGAGAGTCTACCGACTTACAAGGTGAGCAATTACTCCATCCCAAAGGATTTTATAGTCAACGACTAAAATCAGTTTTACATGTCGCAAGGAAACTAAATAAACTTGGATAAAGCGGCGAATGATGGATGTAATCACTAATATCAGTAGTCAATGATTGCTGAAACATGTAAAATAAAACAGGTATCTAAAGCTGGTGTGCGTGCCCGCTGCCTGGTAGTGGAAACATTAAAAATCGTATGGGAATAAAACAAGAATATATTCAATAGCTAATTATACAAAAACCTTTTTAATAACTCTGTTTCAGTTGACTTGCATTGTATGTCTGTCCACGGGACAAATGTAGCTCTATTTCGCTTTCAATGAGCATTTTTTCACTACTTTGTTCTTCACAATTTTCCCTCTTGGCAGCAAGGATCTTCAGGCTATGCGCTTGGGATGGCTGTTCCCATGAACTTTTAACTACAATAAATATCGTGTATTTGTTTGGCTGGCCCGTGTGTGTGTGCACAGGGTACAGTCGATTGCTCTCCGCTCGTTGTTTTTGCGCCCGCTCCGCGCAGTTATGCAAGAAAATAAATACGCGAAATTGACTCTATTTCCTTAACGAGAAGCCGTTTTAAAAATTTCTTCTTGTTAATATGGTAATTGCTCTACTACCAAAGCTTTGTCTTTTAAAAAATCAAAAGAGAGTTTAATAATTTTTGTCAAGTAAAGATATAACGTTTTTTCGCTCAATTTAGAATTCGCAATGCATGATGATTCTCGCCGCCCAATTTTTCGTTGGTGTCAAACAATAGGCGGCTAAAATCTTTATCGTTCGCAAATTTCCAATTATAAAACCTCGTGAGAAAGCATCTAGTCTAAAAGTTTTATATTTCCCTCTAATAATAAGAGATGAAGTTTGGAAGTTGGATATTAATGGAAGGAAAGGCAAGAAGCATTCCAGAATAAAAAAGAAACGAGATTTGACATACGCAGTGCAGTTGAAAACGTAATGCCAGTTTCACCAAGCCGATACTACCGCCCCATCTCCCCCACCACCCAACCAAGCGTTTGTTTGTCTCTGACAACAGGTGATCCAAATAGTGAATTTTTCCTCTGACAAGTCAAAGCGCTTGATTTCCTCTCAAAGCTTTAGCTGTCTTTAGCTGGCTTTAGTACATTTGGAATAACGAAAATTCTTCCAGGAAGCCAAGTTCATAATCAGATAAAGGACTGTGTTAAGCGCGCAAGGACAGCGTTGCGGATAGACAAAGTTAGCGGGGCCAGTAATTGGCTGGATGACCAAATTAAATAAAAATACCCCGTGTTGTAATTGTGTTTTCTCTTTTTTGTTTCTTTTTTGTTTTCTTTCTAGGAGGTTTTCGGTGTCTGTAGAACTCCCAGTTTATACAACTTTGGTCTACAAAATGACAGAAAAAAGTGGTATGATTGCGTGCTTAATAAAATTCCCTTTATGGCAGCCGGCACGACATGGCTGAATGAGCGACATCAGATAATTCAAAAACAGCTTCCGCCTTAAAATAATTTAAATGTAAATGTAGAAAACCTTTTCAACGCTATTTTAAAATGTCGGAACCTTTTTAACTCGTTTTCAAAACATTGTTAACGAGATTATTAACGGCGATCCAGTTATTGAACAATGTATTCTAATTATCAATAAACTTGGCATGTCTTTATCCTATGTCAAGTCTTTGTAACATTTGGCCTTGTGGAGTAAGAATCTTTTGTTAAGTGAAAATATAAAACAAAACAATAAAAATAAAACGCAGGAATTTAACAACGTCTTAGCTTTTAAGAGAGACGTAACAAGATTGTTAACAGCGATCCAATTATTGGACACTGTGTTCTAATTATCAATAAACTTAGGGGCATCTCTTTATCCTATGTGAAATCTTTGTCACATTTTGCCTGGCAGAATAAGGATCTTCTGCTCAATGAAAACATCGAGAAAAAAAAAAGAAAAAAAAAGGAATTGAAATAAGGACGCGGGAATTTAATAACGTCCTATGTGTTAAGAGATACTACTTAAAATATGCACGAGGCCTAGGGGAGATGAGAAAATATTAGCGCGCCAGACATTAAATTGTTTGGTAGTCAATGAAACCATGTTAGCATTTAGGAATGCTTTTAGCGTGCACTGTCATCCATAATGCAAAAGACGCTGGCATTACGAAAACACATAAATTACACTAGGTCTACAGGAAATAAATAAGAGTGCCAGCCTGCAGTCTTCGTCAGTACTTGAAGAAAGTATCGGATATCTCGCCAGACCCGTCGTCACAAGTTTCAATTTTCAAGGAAAAGGTAGGACATCAAACAGTGCTTCTGCATTTTGACTTGTGTACAGATGTTGACAAATGTTTTGTTTTTGGAGGGTCCTTATAGGTCAAATTAGAACATTTTCTCCACTTTCTTTTTCTCACCTTTGTCCTGTTTTTCTGTTGTAGTAAAGAAAGCTATGGAGGCGAAGCTTTGTTTGTGCTTAATGTTGATTATTTTGGGGACCCTTACCGTACAAGGAGCACTCCCAAGAAACAAGAAGAGGAACCCCTTGGAAGTTTTTGCCAGGCAACCTGGTGAGTGTCTCTTTGGTCCATTGATGATGACTGTTTGTTGTTAGAACTTTTTTAAGAGTAGTGGACATGGCAACTAAAATGTAATGCAATTCTTAGTTTGTGCGGGATCGACCCCTTGATGACTAACAAACGAACGACCTTTTCTTGTTTACAGACTGCTCGGGATACTGTACCGCTCTTTTGCCTTGCCAGCCACCCTATTTTTTATGCGATGGATACTGTGGGGATCCACATTTCCCGTCATGCTGCTGCGGCGTACCTAACTGAGGTATGAATTCAGGGAATATACAAAGTAACACTTTCACCACCTAAACCCCATTTCTTTGCTCTTCCGCTCTAATAATTAATAAGTTGTCAGCCGATGTCGTAGGCAGACAGAAATTCTTACCGAGTTATTATAAGAGTAAAATGACACTTCTTTCATATCTGCTTATTGCTGGTTTTCAGTGTCACGCCATTCAAAATAGATCAAAATAAAAATCAAAACCGGTCAATAGATAAAGTCCAGAATCTGGAAAATGAAAGAAGGTAAATATACAAAGACTCTCGCCAAAATTTTGGTCACAGCAATTTTTCTTATGTGAGATATGCGGAGAAATTTTTTACCCAAATTTATAGAGATTTGTATGGAGACGCCAAGCTGGTGCCCATCCGTATGGGCACCAACATGGCGGCCGGAAACCAACAGAAACATCTGTCACTGAGTTTTGCTACAAAAGCGTGAATTTATCCCTCGAGGAACTCTAAAACATTAAAGTAATACTTTTTCTATGACATGAACTGTTCAGATAGCCAGGTTTCCCGAAATAAGTCACTTTTTTAAATCATCATGACATCTCTCTAAGCCGTCATGTAAATGCCGCGTCACGCAAAAGCTTAGAAATTCAAGCGTAGTGTATCACAAAACCAAGAACCCATTCGGAGCGAAAATTTGTATGAATATTAGTTTTCAGCTGCTCTTATACATCATTTAAGTAAAATCTCAGGAAGATCAATAGTTCTGTAGTTCGAATTCTAGTGACGTCATGTGAAAACCAGCTATTTTTGTCTTTCTCACATAGTCTCCTACAGAATCCTGAAACAAACAAAAAACTTCAAATTTTTACCTAGGCGAGTGCTTCAGTTTCCCTATGACTAGCTACAGCCATGGTTGTAAGAATACAAAAGTGACACGAAGCAAGCTTAACTACCTTGCCGCTCTAGCTGTAGGATAAAAACATGTATTTGAATTTATGGCCAGAAGAAGCAACCAATCGATCAATATGATTCACAAGAAACTGTTTAAAATTCGGTGATCCACACCGCTCACTAAGTTACGTTCTGTCTCTAGGATTCATAGTGATATTCAGCCCCAAAGCGAAGCAAACTCGTGGAAAAAGAGGAGTTGTATCGTATCCCGAGTCAAGTTATTTTTTCTGTTTTATTTCTTGTTCTTAATGGCTGTGTAAAAATGGTTTACCAGATGTACAAGAATAGCCAAAGGATTGATTCATTTGTCACTGCCAATTGCTAGAGTCATATGATTCGCAGCCGCTTTTCAAAGAAGTAAACATTCCACGGTGTCCATTGATTTTTAAATAACACCGTGAAAATTGACGTAGAGAATGAAAAAATTAGCATTTCGCCGCTCTCACGCCATCTTGCTGCATCCTTGTATGGGAAAACATACAGAAATAAAAAAAAAATAGACGGGGAGGCTCAGCGAGGAATACCGCGATAGTTTTTTTTACAACAAGTACATAGTTAAACGATACCATAAAGGAGAAAAGATGACATTAACAAAATGGCTCCAACTTGACTCGCGCTACGATTTAGCTCGAAAAAAGAGACATTTTGGTTTTAGAGATGATCTACTTACATTTAAACGTGCACTTGTTGGGGTAGAAAACGTATTCAACAAGTCATGCGAAAGGGTACAAACATAAAAGAACTGGTGGCTATTTCATCTGGCACAAAGGCTAATGCGAAAATAGGACCGAAACTTAAATAGCCTCGTGCTCATGTTGCCACATAAAATTGTTTGTTACGCGCAATTAAGACAACTACGAAACTCCGCATGCGTAATCAGTGTAATAAAACAATGAGCCTGACCAACATAACGTGGATCCTCAGCAGAGTAGATTACTGACATCACACTGGTGTATAACCCTGGATAATTACAAGTTCTCTTTTCTTTTTCTAGGAAATGATGGCGGCAATGATGCTTCATCAATGGAATGACGGCCTTAACTTAGTAATAGAATGATTAGTTGCTAAAATAAGGGCTGAAGAAATAACTGAATAAATGCGGGTAATGAGTAAATGCGGTTATCTTAAAAGCTTAACGAAAGTGTATCAAGGGGATAAATAAAGGCTGAATCATTCAAAAACATTTTTTTCGCGTCCATTATTTATTAAAACAGCAGGTATAAAAGAAAAGTGAATCAAAGGGATCCAACGAAAATTTTGAGACGCAACGTTATTGATTTCTCTCAGCAAAAGAATAAACAATTTTGATAACAGAAGGACATTTTGCGAAGTTGAGAAAGTTAATTTAGACTTTCTAAAGTGTTCGGCTTTGTTGAAGTGCTAGTTCGGCTCAGAAAGAAAAACGACAAAACAGCATGATTGAGAAAGACGTATCCTTTAAAGATGAAAGAAAGCAGAGGCCAAAATCGCTGAAAGAAACCGTTGACGAGATAGTCCCCATAACATGAATTGTGCTATTTTTAGAACAAACTGCGCCATCACATTAGGCACACACGCACGTGCTACTAACAAGACTCCGCGTTGATAGAAATGAAAACAATGGCGTCCGAAATCAATTTTGTTAAGCTGATATTAAACTGTTTGAGAGTAGTCTCCATTCCAATTTTAACTCGAGCCCTTGTGTGTTGATAACATCCTTGACAGTGACTCAGAAAGCGAGGATCACGAAAATGAGTTCTTTTCACTCTCTTATGTAGCTATTTGCTTTCCAGTATAAATTGCTAGCGTTCTATTACGAATGCCGCTCTCTGATTGGCTACGCTACTGACTATCTACATAAACAATAGCCTCCATTCGGCGGGGAAATATGCCTGGATATTTGTCCGCGGACATTATCCGGGGCCCGTTTCTCGAAAGCCCCGGAATCTTTTCGGGCCCAAAAAGCCATTTTTAGTTAATCGGTATTTAAAGACAAAGAGGTGTATTCGCCTGAAACTTCTTGTATGAAGAGAACCTCTGTTCGTAATAAGAATATATGAATAAAACAGCTCTGTAGTCAAAAGGTTTGAGATTTTGCTGCGGCTTTCCGGGTGCGAAAACTTTTCGGGACCTTCGAGAAACGGGCCCCTGTTCCGAAAAGCGAACTCGCGATGGAAATCTCGAGCTCATAATCGTAATTGTGTAGTAGAATTTCAATTTTGGATAATTCTCCTGATTCTGGTGTTCATTTATTTTCTTAAACGAAGTTATAGTGCGTCAAACTTTTAGACGCAAATTGGCTGAGACATAAAACGCTGATGACGTCATAAAACTTTCATCGGCTCCTGTTTCGAAAAGCAAAATGACGGCCCGCAAAGATGGAGTGTTTAGATATACTTGTGATAAATCTCTAGCCTGCGAGCACCTCACTTTTTGGGCCACCAGACTCCTGTCGGATCGGTGCTCTCGCCCACTCGCTCTTTCCTCGTGCGTTTCATTAAAATGAGAGACTTTTTGCGGGAGGTGCTGCAAAATATCAGAATATCATAATTTTCCTTTTAGTTTGAACGTTGCTCATCGCTACGCGATGGCCTCTCTGCTAGAGGAGCGGTTGCATAAAATTACACTTCACAAAATATCTATGAGGGATCACGTGACCAGCCGATCCTAGGGTCTTTTTCCGCTCCTCTGAATTTCTAAGGAAAAGACCTTGGGGATGACGTTCTTTTTTTTACCCTATTTAGCCTGATCGTTATGCGTTGTTCAGTACCCCACCCGTTCCACCTGCACTCATCCATAAAAATTTATATCATAATTCAAAGCATTCAGAGTTGATTTCTTTAGTGTTATTCACATGTAGATTATGACGTCGTACAATGCCTAAATGATTCAAAATTCAAAATGTCCGCCATCTTAGATTTATCATCTTGGATTTTAAAAAAGAATCGGAACTATCAGATCAGCTCCAAATTGATTTGTAAAAGCTCAGAGTAAATATAACAATTCAAGAAATTTAAAGTAAAATCTTTATAAAATCCAAATATGACAGGTATTTGAACTGTTAGAACGACCTCCAAATTTCAGTGCAACACTGCTTGAAATGTTCATGTTACCTAAACATTACACGGTCAGTCTAATCCATTCCCGAGGTTGGCCACCAAGTAGATCTTCTGCTGTATGTTATTACTTAGTTTTGTAACAAAATACTCTTAAAGGCTTGTTCCCGGTCAGTTTTGTATCTTTCTATCTATTTCAAAATTAGAGACAAGAACACATTCAAAAACAATGAGGTTATTATTGGATGTATCTCCACTGCGGCTTTGCTAAATATTTTCAGGGTATGAATTAGGGTGCTGCAGTCTCAGTTGTCAGTTTTACAGCTTATGTATTTTCGGCGATTTCACAGCACGTCAAAATCTTAGCCCATTTCTTGTTTGTACAATATCAGATAAGTGGTAGACCAGTGAGAAACCCTAACTTATAATTGCTAAGATAATAAGACATAGTTTTGTTAGATATTTTGGTTTGCCATCCATTATTCATTATCTGATGTTGCTGCACGGTCGTCTTAAAACACTCATCAGACGTGTTTAGATTGGGTATACCAATAAGCCATTTATATATCTGTTCAAATATTGGTATTTGTGAAAAAAAAACCCGTCAATTTCTGCTTTAATACTTATACTTATATTACTATTTTATATCATAATACCAAAACAATTATATCTGTTTGAATAAAATGCGACAGAAATAAACACAACTAGGACAAACTATTGTACTCTGGGCATGGGCCAATATGAAGATTCACTTTGTTGTGTAGGTATTCTTGTTTGCAACTGTCGCAGATATTCGTACATTTCAATAAGGTTTTATGTTTTTTGCTTTTTCAGCTGCCCTCCGATTTGACAAACCTTCATCTCCCTTTATTTTGCTGTTGCAGCTAAATAGAAGCTTGCAGACGTACCATTTCCACCCGAAGGGCAATGTTTGTTGTCTCGATGGCATCCTGCCCTAGTTTTGTTTGCCTTTCTTCCCTGTATTTGAACTGTAATGATGTTACTCACACAACGAAAGTGTTCTGTGTTTACACAGGAATATCTAAGTGTCCTTAGGTCAAGGCATTTGTGGAAACTTATACGAATTAGTTTGCGTGCTGAAGTCAACAAAACATTTTGGTTGTTTGTTCTTTCTTTTTTTTTGCAATTTTTTTTTTAGCAATTTCGGCTGACTTGAATGCCGAGAATTTTTCTTTGCTATAAATATCTGATATGTCCCAATAAAACCCCAAATTAGGCATTTGTGAGATTTCGTTTCATCTGCCAGGTTTGTGTATATTGCCAAATTACGTAAATAGATATTTTATGCGCAATGGTCTATCGCAATCCGGGATGTTTCGTGTGAGTTATCAACTGTATCACAAACTAGATTTTAGTTTTTATTGTGATCAATTGCTTCAAAACTATTACTAAATAGTGAAAAAATAAAGAAAAAATACTGCGTTGATAAACGCATAAACGACGAGTTTACTTTACACAAAACACATACTTATGCCACATTTAAAACACTTACATAAATAATTCAACTTAACAAAGGAAGGGCAATATTTGGCTTGGCTAAGTAAATGAAAAATTTCATCGCTTCTGCCGACTCGTAATTATAGATTTAGTCTGTAGCAGCCACCAACAGACAGTCTAGGAAACTGCGGTAGAAACATGAATGGTCGGAACAGTTTTTGGCTTTGTGAGACGGCAGAAATCTGAGAGCAAGTCTCTCCAAGCAGGTAACCTTTGGCACATTTTTCTTATATAACACAGCCAAGATATTTGTGTAGAAATAACTAGCGAACATACGCATCGCATTTCGAAAGGTTTGCTCAAACAAATACGGAGATAGAACATTGAAGATGTATGATCCAGCTAACAAATCCCGCACGCTTGCTCTCCAAGTTATGAAATTGAAGACATTTGGTTTAGGAAAACGATGTCGTGAATTACAACTATGTACTGCTTCAAATGTACGTACGTTTTACGGCAAACTATTTATAGCGGCAGAACTCCCACTCGTGGTTTTTTTAAAGTTGGGCACAACACTGAGAAATCATCCTTTGAGCATGCTGTAATTGCTTGGTAATAGCTTCAGGAATTGAAGAACTACACGAGTTTCGGGATGAAGTTCTTCTTATAGATCACCCTCGAGGCAAAATTTCTCTGGTTATTATTTAATGTAGCCCAGATCCAGGGGTACTTTAAAAGAGGCATGATCTGTTATAGTGGAGGTAAGGATGGACCTTCTCTTGTTCGCCAAAGGTGTCAGGCTCCTTTAGATCCTTTACATTCCTGGCCTTTCTCAACCACTAATTTACAGAAGAAAATTATCGATATCAATTTAAGCTAGACGTTATGATCTCAGTGGGTGCTTACAATATGTGTGGACAGGACGTAATATAATATGGAACTTGATTGGCTGATTGACTGTTGATTGATCGACATGTGATTGATTGATTGATTGATCTGCTCGTTTTTTAAATGATTGATTGATTGATCGATTGATTGTTTCATTGAGTAATTGGCAGGTACTGAAAAGCTGACTTCTCGTTATTTCAAATTGCTGCCATTGTACTCTCGTTGACCTTCAATGATGTTTGTAGGATCAAGCAGCGGTTATGATTCTCCTACTCACTGATTGATAAATCCAGAACTCCTACTCTGCCGTACCCGTGCGTAACGCTCTGTCACACTGACGGATAACGTCAGGTTGCATGCTTGGTTGTGTTAAGTTATGATACCAATACTGATTTAAACACAAATGAACTACACACCTCTTGTACTAGGGCTCTTTATCCCTCTCTTGTAGAGAAAATTTTATATTCTAGGTGAGTGACGTTACATATATCTTAATTGCTCACCAGTTCTTTCAATTAATTCAGGGAAAAATTTACAAGAGCATCCAAAATGGACTTCAACAATTGGAATATGTTTTGGAGTGCTTGCTTTGGAGTGATGGCTATCATGATCGTTTTCGGGAACTGTCTTTCCATTCTGGTTCTCTTGAAGCGAAGGCTTCGCAAACGTCCTCATTTCTTGCTGATCAGTTTGGCCATGGCAGACCTTCTGGTCGGACTGTTTTCCATACCAATGTACATGATCATGTGGTTCACTCGACAGACGCTGGTTTCTTCACTTGTTTTTGACTGCGTTGATATGTTCACTGGCTTTTCATCGGTGTTTACATTGGTGTTCATTTCCCTTGAAAGACTGAACGCCATTGTTCAACCACTTCGTCATCGACAGTTGGCATTGCACTGTTACTTCATAGCCATAGCAACGCCTTGGATCCTCTCCATCGCTGTAACATCATCTCGAGTGCTGCTACGGTTGGTCATCATAGACGTCCATCAGTTCTTGTCCGTCATAATAACGAGCCTATCAACTCCTCTTGTGCTAATGTGCATTGCCTATTGCGTCATTTGGAGAAAGGAAGCCTCGCGCCTTTCTCACACTTTCAGAGCGAGGAGAGAGGCAAGGCTGTCTAAGACAGTGCTTCTTATAACAGGAATGTTTATATTGACTTGGATGCCATTCCAAGTCCTGGTAATTGTGATTGTCAAGTGCACCACATGTAACAACGTGTCTCTTGTAGTTGTCTTTGTAATCAAACTTCTTCAGTTTAGTAACTCGGTTTTGAACTTTTTCATTTATTGTTTCAGAATGCCGAATTATCGCCGAGCATTGTTTTCGTTGTTGCCTAGTTGTAATTGCTGTCATCTCCGAAACGGAGTTGTTCATCCTTTCGTTGAGCCTCAAACGACTAGCGTTACCTTTCTTTCGTTCTCGACCTCGATGTCTGTGAGGCGTAGCCAACAGTCCTGAACAAAATAATAATACGAAGAATGCACCAGTTACATGAACACATACATTTTACGTGGAAGTAAAAGTTGAGCATTGCTCTTCTGTGTCAAAAAAGGAAACAAAGAAATAGAGAAATAAATCATATAATAAGACCCCTTCAAATGTTTGAATGCTTGCTGAGGTTGATATTTGATATCACTGACTGCAACTGATCAAAGGGATAGAACGGTTTTCAATTGAGTGTCGAAAGCAATCAGGCAGTTACTTTGGTTTTGGTTTTACTGCGGTTTGAGATTGGCTAAGTAGTCTAATCGGTAAGTAATTTATTTGTTTTTAGGTTTTACGACACTCTATTGAAAACCGTTCTATATACTTAATTTAGAAAAAAGAATTTCGTGTTCTTATCAAGTTTGCACGTGTAAAATATCAGTGAACTAATACTTATCCGATTTGTAATAAGCTATCAAAGGATGCTTGAAATTTGAAGCCCGCTAAGGAAAACATGTTTGTCTAGAAAGGCAACGAATTTAGGAAAATAGTAATTTTTAAAACACAATAGCACTCTAAAAAGATGATGATCTTCAGAAGAACACTCAAAGAAAAAAAAAAGGTAATAAAAGACTGTAAATTGTTGAGTGTCGCATTCGCTGTCATCTTTCACTACTAGCACAAAGTGAATAGATATCTGTCGTTACTGTACATATTTTGTGTTGATGTTAGTTGTCCAACACTCGTAGGACAGTCCATGCATATACACGAATTGATTTCTATTAACTTGTTACTGTTTTATTGATACTATTATTATTATTAGTATTAGTATTAGTATTAGTATTAGCATTAGCATTAGCATTAGCATTAGCATTAGCATTAGCATTAGCATTAGCATTAGCATTAGCATTAGCATTAGCATTAGCGTTAGCGTTAGCGTTAGTGTTAGTGTTAGTGTCAGTGGGTAAACCTGCTGTATAAGAATGCCGTATGAATATCTTTAAAAAAATGATAATAAAATTAATGATCTTGCTTTGGAAATTATGAGGTTTTCATTTAACTAATCCGGTGAAAAAGTATTTAAATATTCTTGATGAAGTTGCTAAATAAAATCAGTTGACAAACCAATGACTTTCTTGTTCTTGTCGTTGTCTTTGTCGTTGCCGTTTTTCTTATAATTGCTCGTGTTTCAAACCACCTGGTGATTGCAATTGTTAAGATTCTAGAGGTTGCGTCTAGTTTTACTCAAATGTTAAACACATACATGGTAGTACGAAGCGAGGTGATAAGTGATTCTAACCCTGCACCTAATAACAAATCAATTTCATAGATCTAGTTCACAATCGGTAGCGATTGAAAAGTAAATTTTACTGTTTGTTATCGGTTAGTCATGTGTGGTTAGGATTAAATGTTTAAGATTGCTTCGAACTTTTCCGGCGTTCCCGCTTTATTGATTGTCGTACGTTAATCGTGAACTTATACCACGCCTAGATGACCTCGTATTGGATCTGTCACCTTGGTTTAAAAAAACAAACAAAAAAAAAAACTCGGAAATGTCATAACAGTTCTTAACTTGATTTTCCAAAATAGCAACCAAAAAAAAACAAAAAAAACAGAGAAGAAATATGTAAAATTGCCTGAATTGTAAATATTATACAGTCTCACTGTTGGCAACTCTTTGAAGTGCTACTATGATAAAATTCGCATCGCTCTTTTCAAAGCCGTTTTAAAACATTGACAAGTAGTCTGTACGAGAAAAAAAAAACCCATTTACTATTTTCAAACATCTCTTTTCGTTCCATAGGTATTGATGATGTGGATGGCGTCATCTACTCAACCAAATTTTAAATTAAATATGTTGAACAAGATATCTCAACCAATTTAAATCAGAAATTTTTTATTCTTTACAGTAAAATTCTACTGCACAAACCTTATTCCAAAATGGCCGCCATTTTAATGTTCTTTTGTTTGCCTTCAAAATTACCCCTTGTTACTTCGTTCTTAAACTCGAAATTCAAAAGAATATTTTCCCTTGAACGAGGCAACAAGGGCTAATTTGCAAGCAAACAAAAGAACACTAAGATGGCGGCTATTTTGGAATAAGGTGTATGTAGCTGTGCTTCACAAATATGAGTTATCATAGTGACATACTAGATTTCAGACCTGGGCGTTCCATTTTGATATTTGCCCATGGTGCCTCATCTGCATGATCCAGTAAGCATATAAATTTAATGATTCCAGTTATTGGCTAGTTCTTAGGTCCTATCGCTCATTACAATCTGGTTGACTGAACCGACTTCCATGGACTTCCATTGTTAAGTTAAAATACGTCCTTGTGTACGTCCAGAATGAATTCCTCAGTAAAAAAAAATTCTACGTTCCATACTAAGTTCATCATTCTTTGTGTGAATCCTCTGAAATCTTCCTTGAAAACCGAGCATCCATCATTCTACCTTGATCAAATCATATCTTCTGCGGAACGAACCATGGTTTAGTACGAAAGCAAAAACAAAAAACAAAAAGACAAAAAATCCTGCTTTTTTTCCACGCGTCCAACCGGTGGAACCAAACTTAGAAATCCTTATGATAAATCCTTGTTATACAGTTGCGTGCGTGGGGGCATACACGATGTAGGAATAAAAATAAAGAAATTGAAATGTTATGTTTAATATATTGAGTTAAATTTTTCGTTGCTGTTAACGTTGTAACTGTGAAAATTGGCCGAGAGAAGGCGAAATATCATTTAATTTCGATCTGCATTCAGTGCAAATTAATATGCTCACATTCATATTTTTCCCAGTTCTCGTGGGACCCACATTACAAAAAAGATATTTTAACCCTGGAGAGAGTTCAAAGGAAAGCTGCTCGTTTTTGCCTTCAAAACTTCAACATCACAGCAAGCGTGACAGACATGCTATCTGACTTGAAATGGGACACATTAGAAACAAGACGAAAGAAAAACAGACTGACTCTAATGTACAAACTTAGTTATAACTTAATGGACATAACCACAGAAGAACATTTAATACTAAACAGTGAAAAAAGAAGACGCAACAGCCATGCTTTTAAGTATAGGATGCCAAAAGTATCTAAGGACGTTTTTAAGTTTTCTTTTTTTCCTAGATCAATAACAGAGTGGAACCTACTGCCCGCTGACTTAGTAAATTGCAAGTCATTATCTGATTTTAAGTTAAATTTAGGAAAACACGTGAAATGAGTAAAGTAAATTGTACTTAAGAATTATTTTTTAATTATCCTTTTTGTCTAGCTTATGCATATGTGCATATATGTTTCGTACAGTTGATGTGATGTCTTGCGGGACTTTATCAACTAAATAAATGTAGATGTAGATGTAGATGTAGAATAAATGAGTAATCGTGTGACAATTTGAGCAATTAAGGACTTAATTGAAAATTCGTTCAAATTGCATTTTCCAAAAGACTCGTGAAACTCTGAAAAAAATTAAATGAAGGTAATCAGTAATTCCCTTATTGAGCTCATGCATTCAAAAGATGCGCCATACTTGGAATGCAGCTTAGATTTAATCCAGGGAAAAAAAATTATCAAGCAATGTTTACTTAATTAATTGTTGGCGTTTTTAAGTTGAAAGTGATCGAGTACAGGAAAAGTATAGTTATACGTCAGTTGTTAAATTATACAACAGATGTTCACATTTGAGTGCGAGGTAGTTGTTTACACCACTTTGCGACACTTACACTTTGATGGGCCAATATAATATGATTTAATTTTTCATCGGGTAATATTTCATCGATGATACCGTCAACCGTTCATCTATAACAAAGGAAAACCTAGAGCATAGAGATTCAGAATCATATATATATATATATATCTCAAGCCGAAAGTGATGCCATATCATTTGCTTCAGACATGAGCAAGTGTATTTAACAATTAGTAATCGTACTTGCGGTGTAAGCAGTGTAAATTAGTATTGTAAGCAACACGAGTTATCGCACAGGGTCGGGTTGTTCAAAGCACGATTAAGCTAATCCAGGATCAGCGTAAATTTTTATTTCAATTTTGTAACTTTTCAGTAAAGTTCTCTGTTTAAATTTTTTGTCCTTCAATTTTGGCTTTGACTAATGTCAAACTCTCGGAAACATGGATAGTGAAAACATTTTTATAAAGAGTAATTAGAACTCTGATTAACGTTTAATCCTGGATTAGCGTTAATCGGCTTTCGAACAACCGGGTCCAGCTGTACTGTAAGTAGTGTAAACATCAGTATTGTCAGTGGCGTAAGTGATCGTATTGTATTCTGAGTAGTGTATCTACTGCATTGTAATATAAGAAGTGTAAGCCTTAGTATTGTAAGTGACGGAATTAATCATATTGAATAAGAAGTATTATAAGTAATGTAAGTATATGTATTAGCCTTGAAAGTGGTGTAAGTAGCTGTATAAGTATTGTGACTAGTGTGTGTAATAATGATTAAAAAAAATAAAATAAAATAAATAAATAAGTAAATAAATGACTAAAGTACTTAGCAGTTATTCCACGAGCGCGCGTTGGATATGAGATGGTAGATAGCCAATGAGGCGCTACTGCGCCGATTTCGCTTTGATCGTCTTATATCCCACAAGCGAGAATGAAATAATTGTTTTGTTAAAAACGCCCCCAAAATATAGAAAACCACACTAAAATAAAAATATAAACGACACAAAAAAAATCACCCGTAAGCTTACCATATTTGTAAACATGGTATAATAGCCCGTAACTCATGATGGCTAAGCCAATAAAAACTCTCCAATTGCATTGTCCAATGATCCAGCTTTTAATATACAGTATTAACCAAGCTGGGTGGGATTCTCCTTCGTTTTGTCAAATTCTCTACCTTGAATGAAACAAAATTAATGACCGTCATGACGAAGTTTTTTTAAAAAAAGGAATATGCATGTATTGTTGGATGATCGGCTTGGATTTTCCACTCTTTTGACGAACAGTGTCTTTTAGCGTTGTTTTAAGTCATCAAATGATCACGTATTTACAGTAAAAGGACTTCCTCTAATTATATATTGCATCGCCTTCTTTAATAGAGAGTCATCTTTAATTACAAATATCGGGACTATTTCTTCATGAGGTGCTTTGGGTTTTGATTATGCATGCAATGTAAGTTATAATTGATGGTTCAAAATAATGTCCTCCACAACAAGACAGTAATGCGTCTATTAAGGACAATACCTACTAAGTACAAAAGTGTCTTTTTCCCAAATTTGGACCATGTGGAAAATTAGACATCTCACCAAGGGTTACTGGAATCCTCCCTCCCCTGTACACGATAGCGTAGTGGAGTAAACCTTGTCTTTCGTGTGCCCATAAGGTGTACACATAAAAAAGTAGGCACCGTCCTTAAAAACAGAAAAAAAAAACCTGACATCAACTGATAGATGAAGACCTCTTCTTTAATTATTAACTGGAGATGTCGCTGAAAAGATACTTTTTAGACGTTTAATATTGGACTTTCAGATACACAAAGTAGTTCACTAGCATAATTTAAATTGCCTTTTTTCTATGAGGGCAAAAGATGCAGTAAACGAATGCTTTGATACCTTAAGAATGTAAAGTCTTGAAAGCTTTAGTGCAACTCCCCGACACACCACCCAAAAATTCAAACTTAAAGGGAAACAAAAGCCCTCGATACGTATTGATGACGCACACTGTCCCTATTTTTGGCGGAAATATTATTAACGTTTTTTTATTATTTACGAAATGCTTTTGAGCTTCTAAGACACTCTTTTCGCGTAATGTGTATAATGCGCGTAATGTGCGTAATGTGCACTTTGATAACCGGGAATTTTATTCCAAGCCATCAGTCGATTGCCATTTGCTGAATACTGAAAGAGCACTCTCTGTTTCTCTGCAACTGCGGACTTTTATTTTTCCTAAGAGGTAAGCGGACTGCATTCACTTTTCTTTAACGGATTCAAAAGACAACTTGCCGTTTTTATACTAGAATAAACATCACTCTGATCCTGTCAGATCCGAACATTTTAGTTAACATGAAATATTATTATACCTTTAGTCCTTACAGTAACTGCAGCGTAGTTTTTTTTTTCTGCTGGGGTGTAATCAATTTTTTTCGTCCGAAACTACCATTCTTCTCCACTCTAATTTTAAATGAGGTTATCATTTTTGTGTCCCAGTCTGTCGAGTATCATAAGCTGGGAAGCAGATTTGTTGAAGAAGAGAACATTTTGTAAGAGGAAGTTATAGAAAATAAGAGAGGCAATATAATTATTGACTTAAAAATGCAACAGCTGGTTTTGATGTAAGACAGCAAATATAATTGCAAGCGACCATGATTAGAGAACGCACCATTTTGCTATCATCCCGTGATGTTAACGTTAACGATTTTTCGTTCAATATTTTTAAATTGCAACGAGTCATGAAAAATGCACCGCGATTACGTTTAGGCTGGTGCAGGATATCAGAGGTGTGATTAGAATATCATTTTTATAATGAAATACTTTGGAGCACTTGCAACAATTTTATGCGGATCATTAAGTATTAACCTTTACTTGGCAGGACTTGCTAATTACTATGCTTTGTTTCTCGTCTGCCATTTTTAGAACAGGATATGTGTTTCCTTATTTTCTTAAGACAGACTGCTGTGTAATATCCTTTCGACAGTTACTAAGTAATGCTTTTTCGCTTTTTATATGGATGAGAGTATTAACATTCAAATTTATCAAAAATGAACCTATATAGAGATTAAGTGAACATATGTTTTAAAACATAAAGTTGACACACAAACATCCAACATGGTGAACACCAAACCCTTTCAACAGTCAAAATGATTCCAATTAAAATCACACCCTCTCACGGTCTGCATGAGACTAACCCTCTTCAGACTGGGGAAGGGGGATGACGGGGGTAGATACAAATTTTTCTGTGTGATTTTAACGCTTTTCTACTTTTACGCTATGGTCAACCTTGTGACTTTCCTTAAAAAAAAAAAAAAAGAGACGTCCACTGTTACGTTTTGTAACTTGATGTTTCTATGGCAGCCACGCTTTCAAAGGGTATTTTACCGAAATTTGGTGCTTTTAATCTAAATTGTCGGTTTTGACCATTGCTGGCATTTGGAGGGGGGTTAACAGGTTTTCGGATCGACGGATTTGACCTTAAAAAGAGCATGGATTGTGGATTTTTGCGGTAAATCGAGCGGATTCGCGGATTTTGAAAATACAGTGGATCGTGGATCAGCTGTGAATTTCGGCGCGGATTCTGAATTGTACCTGTCTTGATGTTTGGATCTTGGGTCTAAAACGAAAATTGGATCATAGATCTTTCTTCAGCCTTGGTCGGTATGTCAATGAATTCATCCAAATTATTTCTTTTCTCGAACGAAGTTCATTTAAACTCAGGTGTGAGACTGTTATTGGAATTGTACTGTGTTACAGTCATCAAGCATGTTGCCTTCTGTACTATTTTTTGCGAAATTACCAATGGCATTCACATTACCAGGCGGATCGAGGGATTTGGCGAAAAAAGGCACGGATCGGCGGATTTGCATACCCCTATTCACCCCCCTCCATTGTTTTCCCCTGAAAATCGCATTCTCAGGTAGACACTCGCCTAAGCCAAAGAGACAAGACCAGGCACCCGCACTGTAGTATCAAATGTACAACAGCACGATTGTTGCAAAGATGAAAAGATGAACGGGTCGGTGACGTGAACATATTAGAGAAATCAGCATGATCAACAGTTCACTGGTCACGGCAAGGTGCACGGTGTTTTCATTTGCTAGTTTTCTGGCAGGAAATGCAAATAAATAAATGAATAAAAAAAGTAAAAACAAATAAATAAATAAATAAATAAATAAATAAACATACCTCCCTGAGCAAGGTCCGAACCCTCCACATCGCGAGTCAATTCCTGGTTTTCACTGTCACGCCATCAGAAATAAAAATCGTAACCATTGAAATTAAGCCAGAATCTGAGATATGACAGATGATTAATATATAAACATACTCTCCAAGATTTAGGTTTCAGGCTGCGTTTTCACCAGGCCGATTAACTAGCTGAACATTCTTTCTAGGTGTTTGTTTACAGACCAAAATGTGCTAGTTAAAGGTGCATGCTGTTTTCACTGGAAATTTAACCCAAAAGATTTAAATTACGCGCAACTTTCAAAAATGGCTGAGAGAGGAAACGCTTTTCTAGCTATATTTATATGAAGGGGAAGGCATTTCTTCTCGACGATGCGGTTAATGTCCCCAGAAATTTGGAAGATGCGAAGAAACGGTTGTAATGCAGGAACTCGTTCTGCACGGCAACGCCGTGTCATAGGTAGGGTCCTGGCCGAGGAACTGGCGAAGCTAACGGGACCGTTGGAATGGTAAACTGAAATAAATGAGAAGTACTGTTGATCTTGTCTACCGTTTTAAAAGTTCAGTTTCGCACATTGAACTGCGATATGAGCGTCTGGTAAATACTATTGCCAGATTCTTTGGTAGGCGTCTGTCACTATGCAGAATGTGATTGGCTGCGGCACTTACCAGGAAAAGTTATACTATCTCGCGAGGTAGTATAATTTGGCGTGATTTTCCGGTCATATTGGCGAGAAAATTGCTTGTTTCTTCTGGTGAAAACACCTTACATTTTTATCTCGCTAAACTCAGGACGAGCCGTTTTCACTGCATTTCCGGACTTTTCCGACTTTATCGAGCCAAAATTGTTCTAGTAGAAAACAACCTTAGTGGTTTTTCAATCGCTTTGTTTAAAGCCTGATTAAGCTAACCCAATTTTGATTGAGAAGTTTGAGAATTTGAGAACTGAGAATTTTGATTTGAGTTTTGTAATTTTGCAGTGAAGTTTCCTGTTTTTATTTTTGGCCATCTGTTTTGATTTTGAGTCATCTCAAACTACACCAACACTTGTATAGAAGATAAATAATTCGGTTAACTTTTAATTCTGGGTTAGCGTTAACCCAATCTCCGAACAACTCGGCCCTGATTACAGCCAAGATCCAATCGAAAAACAAGGTATCCGCTGACCAGTATCACGTGACCACAGCGCGGCCTCAAGTTTAGAGCTCATCGAGGTCATGTTTTTTTTTTTTTTTTTGAAATGACCAAGTGCTTGTTTTCGATTGGATCGCGGGCTCGTGTCAGGTTAACTTGTTGAAAACAGGGCCGGGTTGTTCGGAAGCTGGTTAACGCTAACCCAGGATTAAAAGTCAACCGAATTACAACTTTTTCTTCTATACAAATGTTTTTCGCTGCTTTGTTTTGTAAATATTGTGATTATTAAAACTCAAAACAGAAGGCCGAACAATATACAGAAAACCTTACCGCAAAGTTACAAAACTCAAATCAAAATTCTTGCTTATCCTGGGTTAGCTTAATTGGGCTCTGAACAACCCGGCCCAGGAGCTACGCTTTTAGGCTGCCCTAAATCTATAGTTTACTTCTTCTAGTGCAAGAATTATTCAGTTACCAAAAACCTGAACGTAACTCATCCTTTGACCTACATAGATCTGCATATGTAGACGAGAACCTTATCCGGCCGCCACTGTGATGTCAGCAAAACGTAAGCTAGGATATCATAAACGTTCCCTATTATAAATGGAGAACCTTGCCGGGCATATTAAAACGTCGTAAAAGAGTAAAAGTTATGTCTTGCATCTGATGAAGCTAAAACTTCAGATTTATTTCCTAAGTTAAATACACCAATTGTTTTTTTTTAATTTTTTGTTCACTTAACGTAAAACCTATGTATAGTTCTCGTTGACTTTGTCATGTCTATTTTCACTGAAAGTTAAATATGTTAATGTATAAATGGAAGTATGGTTTGTTCGTCGTTACAGAGACCAGTCATCATGGACTACAACAGATGGAACCTGTTCTGGAGTGTATGCTTTGCATCTACAGCGTGTATAATCATCTTTGGTAACTCACTGTCCATTTCAGTGTTTGTCAAGCGAAGACTTCGCCGGCGTTCTTATTACTTGTTAATCGATTTGGCAGTAGCTGATCTTTCGGTTGGATTATTTGCAATACCGATCTATATGATGACAGTCATCTCTGAGGAAGCACTTGTGTCACGACTGGTATTTGATTGCGTGGATATGTTTACAGGGTTTTCTTCAATTTTCACCTTAGCATTTATTTCTCTTGAGCGACTGCACGCTATCATTCGACCGCTTCGTCATCGTCAGCTCTCTTCGCATTGCTACACCATTGCCATAATTACGCCATGGATCCTCTCTCTTGTTGTGACTTCAACGCGAGTGTTGCTCGGATTTTCCGTCATAGAAATTCAACACTTTGTTGTTATTATGATCATTAGCTTATCGACCCCTCTGTTGATATATTGCACTTCATATGCAGTTATTTGGAAAAAGCACGCCTCTCGACCATGGGGAGTTAGAGCGGCGAAGTGCGAGGCCAGGTTCTCTAAGACATTGTTTTTGATAACGGGCGCATTTGTGTTGACATGGTTGCCATTCCAACTGTTGGTAATAGTGTTAAACACTTGCGTGCCGTGTAAGAAAGTTCCCGCTGTAGTTGTTTTCGGAATTAAGCTCCTGCAGTTCGCTAACTCTTTTATTAATCTTGTCATTTATTGCCTAAGAATGCAAAGTTACAGACATGCGCTCTATCAGATCCTAGCCAGATGTAAATGCAGTCTCGCTAGACGCCGAGAGCTTTATCCGTTGACCGATATTCCAACGAGTATTAAGCTTGTTTCTTTTTCAAGCACATTACATTTACGTCGCACCAGCATCTCTTACTAAACACACATAATTCAATTCTAGTGATTAGCATGAAAAGCTGATCTTGCTCTAAATATTAGAATCAAACTACCCAGTGGAAGTAGATTTTAGGTTAATATCAACTTTATTATTGTAATTTTTACCTGTATTTTAACTCGGAACTCGCAACTGTACTCCACAACTCTCATTCTTCCCTGACCCGTTTTCAATAAAGTGTCAAAATAACAAGCGCTCTTATTGATTTAAACAGCGCATGCTTTATGAGAGCAAATGATGAGAGCAACCAAGAATGAGGGACAAACCCCAGCTATTAGCTCTTATATCCTCTGCATTTTCTTTCGTGTTGACGCATAAAGGTATAATATTATAACCAAGAATTACTTCCTTTTGCCCTACTGTAGGATTGAATGTAAGGAAATTTTCACTTGGTTTTCAAGACCCTAACTTATTAAATTCTCTCAGCCCTGAAATTCAAGATACCTTTAGTAGCAGAGCTCCGGCGGCCAGTATGGCCGCAAAGCGGAGCCCCATAACTATAGTAACTGAACTACACGCATGCATAGAAGTAGAAAACCATGCAACTCTTTTTTCATTGTCAACGTGGCTAGCGGCATGGATCGCGGGCGCGGGCGCCCCGCGAAAACCGACGTTCCATAACATGCCGGGCATACTCCAGCTAGTAGGTCGAGGTCGAGCGCGGCATGCAGTCTTAGTTTACAGCGTACATATTTGATATTGGACATCCATAATATGATCAATTGACACCTGTCAACACAAGGTATTGACTGAGCAGTATCACGTGAACATATCGTGGGCTCAATTTTATAGCTCATTGAGGTCACGTGTTTTTTAAAGTTGGCTGCTTACAAAGTGCTGGTTTTCGATTGGATTACGGGCTCATGTCAGGTTAACTTGTTGTAAACGGGGCCGGATTCTTCAAAGGCCGGGCTAACCCGGGATAAAATGTTAATTAACAGAAGTATAAGTGTTTATCCATGCCGCCTGCACAGTTTCTGACTCCTTCAACTCGATCAAAGTGCATACAGCAGGTCCAGTATATGACGACCCAAATCCGGCACTTTTACGTGTGTAAGAGAACTTTTTTCTTGTGGTTTTCGCTTTCATTGGTTAACGAACTTGTTTCTGCGCATACCTTGTCCCTTGTTTCGTTGCCTGTTGCTGTTGTTAATACTCTCTCAATTCAAAACATTAAGCAAACAAAAATTATGAGGCCCAAAGTCAGGCTTTTAGTGTGCTCTATAGACTCTAGAGTGGTAAAGACGAAAAACTCTTTACTCGGTCTTTAGATTTTACGCATTTTTTTTAAGCAAATTAGGGATGTTTTCCAGTTTCAAGTACCTGTAGCGCAAAGTCAGACTTTCTGGACTCCTCGTAGAGTCTAGACAATCATGCTTGAATCGAGTAGCAGTTTGAATCTTGAAATATTCACACCAGAAATGGACTAGGAAGAGAGGCGGTAATCAAATTTCTCAGAAGTCCGAGCCCAGACATTCCTCAGTCGAAAACACCTGCCGGGAATTGGGTTCCAAATTTGCATAAATGAGAAGATACCTTTTTTGGGGGGGGGGGGGGGGGGAGCGGGTGAGAAATAGCCTGTCTTAAATACTGGACGCGTGAAGCGACTGCCTCCCATAGCTGCTACTTTATTGCAAGACCAGACCTCAAGTTAACGTTTTTCTACCGCTGAGAGCGCCCAAAAGTAAATTAAAGGTATGTTTAATTTTAAAAAGGACATGAGGTACCTTCCATAACGTCATGGTCATGGACTAACTAGTGACGGCAACCTCAGACACTTTGTCGGTGCAGAATGGGTGAAAACTAAATGAAAGATACGCCGCCCTTTTTCAAATAAAAAGTATATCAATACTGTTTTACCAATATTGTGATTTAGCACAACCTAACTTGTTATGCATGTGTTCATTTATTTTCTTTAAAACGCTGTGACAGCCGGGTTGGAAAGAAAATAAAACACCCATCTTCATCTGTATGTTGACGTTCAGTAGCTTTGCACAGCGCTTCTCGTTTTCACATATAGCCTACGGAAAAGGGTGCTTTAGATCACGCTGGAAAATGTCCGGAGAAGAACCATGATACACGTAGGTGAATAATTTTATGTACTTTATTTTCCTCAAGATATGCCTCAAGATTACCTTTCCGGTTGTTTGCGCATCTTTAATGGAACTCAAAATTCTCAACTTAAATTATTAAACCTTGTGAATATATATGGGTAATTAAGCGACCAAAGAGGCATTCTGTTCTTAGTGGTATAAATTCAAAATTTATTGAGTCCACTTTATGGCGGAGAACGCACGAGACCGCTAATGGCGAAAAACAAAATGGGAAATCGGATTTTCAAATGAATGTTAGTTCGCTTCTAACTTGTAAAAACAGCTGCCCTATACACACACACTGTGGGCAGGAAATGACTACATTAACAATAAACATTTAGAAACCTCCGGCTTAAAGCGCCTCCTGATGAAAATTTGTATTTTTCCTTATTGCACGGGTTTCGAAATTGCGCTTAGAAATTAAAGCGGGAAAATGCTCCTAACTGTATTTAACACCCATTTAGCGAACGTACAACTTCCCAGTTTCATTAGCGTTTTCAAATCATTCTGAGATTTTTTAAAATAAGATATTAGTTTTCTGTTTTTGTCATTTTTTAGGTGACAATAAAACAACGATTTTTAATTTCACAGACTTATTTTGACAGGAACCGTGCTGCCTTCTTAATTGCAAGAGTTATATAAGGGATGCAAATTTGGATTATCAAGTGACAAGTATATGCTTATGAGCGAGTCCACAGCTAAAATAGTTCAGCAAAGCTGTAGAATTAGGTAAAACTACAGCAAAACTCAATTAGCATCTAAAAGTATTTTCCTAATTTCCATAAGGTATATTTTGTATCGTTAGGAGAAAATAACATCAAATTTCAGTTTTGAACTTGACAGCAACGTCTGCCTTCTTAATCCCAAGTGTTATATAAGATGCAACTGACAAGTTGCAATTCAGTTTCTCTGAACGGAGCTCTCGTTTTTTTTACGATATCTGACAAATGTCTCGCCTGTTCACTGGCTGTTTTTGGTTGCCAATAACAGTCGTATTTAGAGCTAGTACAGACAAATAGATGACGTCAAAGGATGCAGATCTTGAAAATGTTCCCAAACTATTGAGTGCGTGTTCAGTATTGTCATTTCCCGAAATAGGAGACCAACTGCAAAACGGGGAATATACTTCGTGCATGCAGGCTGAATGTCATAGTTAAATAAGTCAGGCGATGAAAGTAAATTTGGTTGAACAACGGATGATGTACGACCCGTTCAACTTATGACATTCATCTGTGAAGTATACTAATCTAAGTGTCAAGTTCTTTAAAGCAAGAACCGCCCCATTTAAGCAATAGACCCGGCACTCTTTCTATTGGTTTACTGGCGCAATAAACCACGCGGGATGTTGGGAGAACACGAGAAAAGCTTGTAAATCACGAGGCGAGTAATTTACAAGCTTTTCGAGTGTTCTCCCAACACCCCAAGTGGTTTATTTCGTCAGTAAACTCATGGAAAGAGTGGTCTGTTGCTTTTATGAAATAACTATGGAAAGAGTCTGTCAGTGAGAGGAAAACTTATTGTACTTTCGTGAGCAAGTTGCTTATTCTCATTAAATTCATGAAATGACGCGGCAAACCAATCACAGCGACTGAAAGAATGAAAGCACAGACTCCGCGCCGGACTTGAAATCCGCAGAGCAAAGCGACGAAAACATTTCACACTGAAAAAGTTTTAAGAAAGGAAAGGAAAGGGTTATCGGTGAAAGGCAAAAAGCATATTAATTAACTCAAAATTATTCTGACGGGGAAATGCAGGGATTCGTAGGTGGAATCGGTCATCACGAAAGTAAAAGGCTGTACGAAAAGTGTGCAGGCAGTCCAAACTTCATGTGCTTGGCGAAGCGATTCAACGCAGTACGTGTTTAACGATAACTTTTCAAAGTTTTGCGAATGGAATAAAGGTCAGTAACAGAAACGCTGCTTCCGTAATTTATTCAGAATTTATTTAATTATGCTGAAGGCTATGAAGTCCATGTTTCTCTCTGTGTTTTGCTAAATGAAAACTATTGCTTGAAGGCTAAGCTTATCGAAATCAAATTCATTTATCGTGTTATGAATGCACTGAGCTTAAACTCAAAATTTCTGATAGAAAGAAATCTTTTCCCTAATTTTTTGACAACCCAAATTGATCAGTAAAGCCTAGCTGACTTCGTCCTCCACAGACCGCGGAGAGCACCGAAATAAGTGTTTAAAACTTCCTTAGTCTTAATCTCAAGCGTAACTGGAGTCGGCGTAAAAGTTTTGCCGTGGAAAAAAATAAAAAGCTTTATATTACGACCAGCCTCTGGTCCAGTTTCTCCTTGCCATGAGGAGCTTTGCCCACGAAAAAAATCTATGCAAATTAGGTTAATAATAAGCCATGGGTGTGTTGAATCCACCCATGGCTTATTATTAACCTAACTGAAGATCGAAGTTCGCAAGTTTTGTACGATCGAGGTGTTATTTGTCACATTTGCGGTAACACATAATGACACTAATTTAGTTACAAAGCCCGTCCAGCAGCATTATTTTTCTCATGTGGTCCGCAGCTTTGTACATTGTCACGTTTCATGAAATGGCCGTAATAATATTTATTAAATGTCCTGAAATCTCAAGTTAACATATAAGAATGAGGTAAGACTCCAAACTTTCGTGTTTGCGGAACAAATACCGCTAGCAGACCAGCTTCCCTATGGAAAAAGAAAAAAAGAGGCAGATGTTATGTTAAGCACGAAGATGATTCCTTTCTCAAAATATAGAAACAACTCAAAATACGGACCTCTCAAACAAGGCAAGAAATGCTAGGGTGCAAGCAGGTGAAATAAATAAAGCAGAAAAGGTTAGCATTATCATTCTGCTCGACAGATAACAACAGTTCAATCAAGAACTGACTAGCCAAGTAAGACGGAATTAGCTAAAGCGCGAGGTTAATATTCTGCCCGACAGATAACAACAGCTCAATAAGAACTGGCTACCCAAGTAAGACAGAATAAGCTAGCGCGCGAGGTTAATATTCTGCTCGACAGATAACAACAGCTCAGTGAGAACTGACTACCCAAGTAGGACAGAATAAGCTAGCGCACGAGGTTAATATTCTGCTCGACAGTTAACAACAGCTGAAGAAGAAGTGACTACCCAAGCAATACAGAATGAGCTAGCGCGGCAGGTAAAAATTCTGCTCGACAGATAACAACAGCTCAATAAGAACTGACTACCCAAGTAAGACAGAATAAGCTAGCGCGCGAGGTTAATATTCTGCTTGACAGATAACAACAGCTCAATAAGAACTGACTACCCAAGTAAGACAGAATAAGCTAGCGCGCGAGGTTAATATTCTGCTCGACAGATAACAATAGCTCAATAAAGAACTGACTACCCAAGCAAGACGGAACAAGTTAAGCCGAGTTAAGTATGTATTTAGCGCAAAGTCAATCAGATAATTTGCTTCATTGCGACATATGACAACCGTTCTCACAGAACTCTCTTCTCTGGTTTAGGCTAGGAACGTACGAAAATATGAAAGCTCTCTGATATCAGCACATTTAATAATTTCAGTGCAACTTACCACTGCAGTCTTTTCCTTGTTGCATGGCATTGTAGATCGGAGGATTGATGGCAATGCCGCGCGGAAATTTCCCGCCAAAAATAATTTAGTCCGACATGAACAATGATCATCGAGACAAAAAAACACGAAATGCATGCCTCGTTGTCTTAACCCAAGAAAACGTCATTTATTCCAAGACCTGGCTTTAAGGATTCGGACTCGTCTATACTAGCTATATAGCTAGAAAAATATTGCAAGGTAAACTGCGAAATCTTGACATCATTCTAACATAAGAATGTGGCTCAAACAAAAACAGAATATACTCGAAGTCATGTTCATCAATCGAAAGTGCCGTGCGCCATGTATCCCTATTTCGCTATGCCAAAATTAAGACTAATGATCTAGTAATTACTGATTTCAGTCTTGTTCGGCATTCATACATATGTTACCACAGTAGATTTCTACTGGCTGTTTTCGCCATAATTGTCATAATTATTTTGGTACAAACCGGCTTCCCTTGACGCGACGGTGTTGGCAATGTTTCCACAGAAGAAAAATGTCATAAAATTATAACCATCTCTTTTAAGCCCCACAATGAGCTATTCTGGCGGTTTAGCAAGGAGAGTACTATAACAAAGATGCGACAAACGAATCACTGGCTTCAAGCATGTTCGCAAAGGCAAAACTGCGTGACAAATAAAAGCATGTATGGGGTCCTGTTTTATGTTACATTTCCTGGCGTGCGATGATAAGTCGTGTACAAGATTAAAAGACCTCCTGGAAAGAATTTTTTTAGAGGGTAAGGCTCCTCATGAATTTCGATGTATATGTTGAATGAAAAGATATTCGTGTTATTGATATCTCAGGCAGTAAAAGGGAAAACTGTTAATTACATTTGTTATCGCGAGAGCTCGGAGTTCTCTAGTTCCCGCCTGGAGTTGCTATAGATCGGGAACCGTGGTTTACCGGTACAATAGAACATAGGTTTAGCAACTCTATTGATCAATGAGAGCGTGCGTAGTATCTCAGTTATTTTATAAACCCATATAGGAAAGAAAAGGAAACTCATGAACTGATTTTCTCATGGTTATCATGGCTAACGCTATCGCTTGTGGGCGCGTACGACGGCGACAACGACGGAGTCGCGCAAGATGGCGGCCATACTCCAGCTAATAGGTTGACAGCGACATGCACTCTCGGTTTCTAGCGCCCCTCTTTGATATTGGAAATCCGCGTTATGGTCAATTGACACCTGTCAAAACAAGGTATCTGCTGACCAGTATCACTTTACCATATCGCGGGCTCAAGTTTAGAGCTTATCGAGGTCACGTGCTTTTTGAAGTTGACCGCTAACCAAGTGCTGGTTTTTTTTTTATTGGATCCCGGGCTCATGTCAGGTCAACTTGTTGTAAACAGGGCCGGGTTATTCGGAAACCGGTTAACGTTAACCCAGGATTATAAAAGTTAACCGAAGTATAATTTTTTCTTGTATACAAATGTTTTGCGCTGCTTTTGTTTTGAGTATTCTGAGGACCTTGAGATTATTCAAACTCAAAACAGAAGGCCAAACAAAATAAAGGGAAAACCACACCGTAAAGTTACAAAACTCAAATTAAATTTTCGCTTACCCTGGGTAAGCTTAATCGGGCTTTGACAATCCAGCTCAGGAGCTCCGCTTTTAGGCTTGTCTAAATTTATATATTATCTGTGCTCGAAGTTGATGTAAGTGGTGCTGAGCTCACATAAAATGAAATAGAATAAAGGTTTATTATAAACACTTCGTTTCAGCAATTACGTTTCGAGTTTTTCTACGTTATCTGAAGCTTATGACGGTTATGTCCGAATTATTTTTGGTAAAGAAATCCAGATTCTTCAGCTAGCCGAGTATTTTCTCCCGACAGAATTCTTGCGTAGTGGCCGTGTCTGGTGACCCTGGTCGATCAAGCCTGGCTATCTGCGTCGCTAATTGTCTCGCCAGCTTGTTGTATAGGCAACAATTAACTAAATGCTGGGAAGGGGGTTGCGATGGACCAGCATCCCATTCGAGTGGTCGGTATTCCGACTCACTTAATAGGCCAGGGAATTCGGGATACGCTTCGACGGCACTGGCTTGAAGCAGACTTTACCTTTTACCTTCCCCAGAAGAGTTTGACCAGTTTGGTTCTCCTTTACTTTAAAGAAAATTTACAACAGGACGCCACCTTTTTGTGCGTGTGTCCTCTTATTGATGGCGAATTCCGTCATAACTTTGTCAAAGGAGTCTGTACTTCCACTTCATTGTCCAGGCTAAGTTGGTGTTTGCTACGCTAAGAATCAAAATTAACAAGCATGTAGGGTTCTATTTCAGATGCTATTTGTTCTCAATGTTAAATCCTAGACGATAAACGCCTGCTGTCATTCTTTGTTGCAGGTAGCTGTCTAATTGTGCTCTCCCGATGATTTTCAACAGCTGGAACCTGTTCTGGAGTGTGTGTTTTGCAGTGACAGCTGTCATAATCATCATTAGTAACTCCCTGTCAATTGCAGTTCTTCGCAAGCAAAAGCTTCGCAAACGTTGTCATTACCTGTTAATCGATTTGGCAATAGCTGATCTTCTGGTTGGAATATTCGCAATTCCTATTTTCATGATAACTGTCATCCCTGAGGACAGACTAGTGTCAACACTAGTACTTGATTGTGTTGATATGTTTACAGGCTTTTGTTCCATTTTCACTCTGGCTGTGATCTCTCTTGAAAGACTTAACGCTATTGCTCGACCACTTCAGCACCGAACACTTTCCTCGCGCGACTACACCGTTGCCATAGTAACACCATGGATCCTGTCGCTTATTCCGACTACAGGCAGAGTGTTACTTGGTTCATTCGTCATAACAATTCGCTCTTTCGTAATTGTTATCATTATCAGCTTATCAACTCCTTTGTTGATAACTTGCACCGCTTACTGCGTCATATGGAGGAAGCAAGCTTGTCGAGTACAAGATGGAGTCGGAACGATGGGGAGAGAGGCTAGGCTGTCGAAGACATTGTTCTTGATAACGGGAACATTTGTTTTGACGTGGCTGCCATTTGAAGTATTGGTCAGTGTGTTCCATTTGTGTTCGCCATGTACGAAGGAAATCCCTTATGTGGTCTTGGTGGTAATTAAGCTGCTTCATTTCAGTAATTCTTTTATCAACTTTATCATTTACTGTCTCAGAATACCAGATTACAGAGAAGCCGTCTCAGAAACATTTTTCAGATGCAAATGCGGTCGTGCTGCGCATCGTGAGCTTTATCCCTTGGCTGATAGTCGAAAAAATATCAAGCTTACTTACTTTTCAGGTGCACTGACTTTGGAAAACTTCGGTTACTCCTGATCAGAACGTATAACGGAACGACAATGTCTGAAGATTTAGCTGTTCATGCCGGGTTGTTGGAAAGCAGATTAGCACACAGGTCGCAATTAAAAAGTTGATTAAGATTTTCATGAGGACACTATCGCGGCGATTTCGCTGTATTTTGGCGAAGACACCATTGAAATGATGACCGAGCACCTTCTACCTTTACGAAATATATGAGCTGAAATGTTTCAGGAACACCAAGATAAAGATGCTCAGTGAATTGTGGAGGAATGAGCACATTATTTATTTAGTATATAGCTCTTACCCCCTTATATAGCTTAGTGAAATCATATGGTATTTAAAAAAAAAAACTGTAAATAAAACGATAAAACTAAAATCAAAGTTGAAGCTAAACCTGCCACGTAATGTCACGTCATGTCATGCCATGTCAAGTCAACATCATAATGTCAAAATTTCGGATATTTGAAATCGTGTTATTTCGGATCGATATTTAATTCAACTCGACGTGTTGTAAGCTCTCTCAGACTCATTAATAAATCATTACGTTTAAACAAAGAAAATCATGATCGTGGCGGTGTCTCGATATACGAATATCTTAATTAATATAGATTTTTACCATTTTAATTCTCCATTTCTCCTTAGTTTTAGTTTCGATTGAGAAGATATATCAAACACTCAAGGCGCTGTTGGACCACATTTCCAAACGCCTCGAAGGTCGTCAAAAATACTCCCCTACGCGTCGTATTTTCAACTCTTTTCTCGTTGATTGGAAATGCGGTCAAACTCGGTCTTTCGTGTTTGATATATTACTTTATGTACAGTATTGGGTTTGAACCAACTGCAGTATAATACGCAGTTAATCATATCCGAGCCGATCGCGTGTTTGTGTGAGCTAGATTTGTAATGATTATATCACCGCTCATTCTTAGCTTAGCAGCAGTGTATTTGTCCTAGTGTTACATGTAGTAGACACTTGTCGTTGTTGTATGTCTTAAAGGTATGTCACGAAGGATTATATCATACTTATTGTACATGCTGATTAAAATTTACACTCAAACATTGTGTCATGATTGACTGGATGGCTAGTTAGTGATATATTTTAGCCACTTTTTGCAAAACGTTGTGATCCTGATAAACGGTATTTAATCCTATTCAGACTCCAGACCGCAAAAGGGAAGAAATTCAAACTTATGTTTTTAATTTTATCTACTATGACATTTTCCATTCTAAGACCATTTTCTTATTCGAATAGAGTCATCTTTCTTTTCTTCGGTATCGTGCGATTGGTTTAAACGCGTCACTTGACTGAATACTCCCCAACTAAAACAGGGTAGTATCCGAGTGATATTCCCCAATTTTCAAAACCGCGCGTGTTCCGAAAAATATTTCAAGGATAATAAACACAATAATCTCCATTTGGCGCGAAAATATCTATATGTTATTTGCCGGCTGGGAGGTCCGTATAGTGAAAAACTGTGATCGAGGTCTTGAAAATGCTGCCCGAGGCCGTGGGCCGAAGGTGGCATTTTCAAGCCCGAGGTCACATTTTTTCACTGTACGGACCGACCCTTAGCCGGCAAATAGCATGTTTATCATTTTTTCCCTGCAGTAAATTGGTTTTACAGATTGCATATGGGTTTGTTTACGCAACTTTGTCATTGAATCGGCTTGCGCGCCGTCTGCTAGCGATTTGTAAAAAATCTTTGCAACGAGCGAGTAACTCAGCTCAGAGAGTATAGACAAAGAAATATGTATTAAAGAACATTTTTTTTTTCGAACCACTTTATGTTAGTTGCACTTATTTCACCAGTTAAGTTCTCTAAAATTTGTTTTTGTGGTATGAAATTTCTGTCAGTCGTTGCTATTAAAATCACTTAAATCAGAATTTTCTACGGTAAACTGAATAGCAGAAAGCGAGGAAATTCGTTAAGTGTATTCCACAGAAATTCTCTCAAATAAAGAAACGATCAGAGGTAAACTAGACTGAAATTGACTCAAATTTTACGGCGAGAGTAACAGTAGTAATGCACGTTAATAGGGGCCGTAACCAATCAGCGTGCAGGGATTGTACCACGTGACCAAGATTTTCCCATACATTCTTTTAAATTTGAAAATCCAAGATGGCGCTTTGGTAGCAAAACATGGCGCCCGTGACGTCACACAGTTCGCGCATGCGCAGATAAGGTGTAACATGAAATCGAGGTTATCACGTGCATGTCCAAATAGGGCGCTAGCCAATGCCTGAAATCGAGGTTCGTGCGGGTGTGATAAAAGGGGTTTGCGTGAGTATCGAGTGAGTATTGTTTTTGTGTATCGACAAGAATGAAGCTGCCATCAGAGGATAGCAAGGCGAAGGAGGAGAAAGTTGCTGAAGAGGTGTTGCAGCACGACGCAGACTTTGCATCGAAAGTGCTGGATACCATTCATGAGGGTATTCTTGGAAGGATAATGAAGAACGCTGTTTCTGACGCCATGGATGTCATCCTGAATAAAGAAGTGACGAAGCTGGCGGATGAGGTGATGAGGTTCCGGAGAATCCTGTCTGATAAGATGCTTGCTGACCAGACAAGATCGTTTAAAGACCCTGTGTGTTTGGAGAAGTTGCCGGATGGATTTTTGGCTGGATGGAAGGAGTGGAAGGGCGATTGTGCCAATAGAGAAGAGTTAGCGTACCAAGCATTTGTTAATGAAATTTCACCACGACAACCCACAGAGTGAAAAAACATTTATTAACTAATAAAGATCCTTTAACGAGAGAATATACAGGGTTTGCTGCGTGATATTTTTCATCATTTCTAGGGCTTGCACGTCATGGGTTCCCAGGTGCACGAGGGATAACATCATGGTCTGGGGGGCGATAAATTCTCCGTGAAGGCCAGAGGAGGATTCGAACACGCGTCCGAAGGGCCATATGTCGGAGAGGTCTTTTCTCAGGTACCACGGGTAGGGAAAATGTTGGGCTAGGAAGAGGAGCATGACATCTTCGTCTGGGTGTGGTTCATCTAATTTGATTTTACATGCCAGGGGTCTCTATGAAAAAAAATAAAAATTTTTTAAGGCCACGACTCATTTTTAACCATGAGACCATCGAAGCGCTTACCTCTTTAGGACTTGGTTTTGGGTTAGCGAATGACATGAGTCTGAAAAATGGAACAACAACAACATTTTTTATTGTACACAACTTAATTTTTACATAGTGGGACGTGTGCAAGATCCTAGTGACCTGCGCCCTTATTACAAGAACGATTTGACATGATTGACACGTGACAGGGCTTCTTTGACATGGTTTCCAAGAAAGATGGCTTCGTAACGCGAGGTCTCGTAATTGGGATACATGCCATAGATGGCTCCGCAACAGGTTTTCCAGACGCACCCAAGTCCCCAGGCTTCTCTCAACTGTCCCTTGACGGGTTCTATTAATTTGTCGTGGGTCCCATTTTTACTCAATTCTAGTATCGGTCTGCGGCAGCACGGTCTCGTTTGCTTGCATACATAACAATGGTCGTGTTCCATGTCTGAAAAAATTTCATAATAATTGTTGGTAGACGTTTCGGACCCAGTCTACATGAATCACTAGATCATTTATGTCGTCCCCGTCGGCGACCCCCAACCTCTCTTCGAGGAACAAAAGATCTATTGCGTCCAGAGCCACCCCGATGAAACCTAAAAGGTTTTCAAGGTCACCGTACAAAGGGGTCTCTTCTTCGTCCTTCATCCACTCACTCACTCGCATTCTCAAGGTGTTTAACTCAGTATTACAACGCTCTAACACTTCCATACTAACTTGGTACGTTGAGAAGCCACAGCAACGTGACGGTCCACAGTCTTCTATAATGGGCGCACATACAAGTTGAATGACTTAGAGTGAAAGTGAACGGACAGACTCGCTCGTTTTATACGCACGGTAGGATAGCGTCCAGTCTACGACCGGGGGGCGTGGTTGGGGGGATACCCCCTATCCCCCGGGTCTACTCAGACCACGTGACTTCTACTTGAGTTGTGATTGGTTTATGGGTTACTTCATAAAGCGGATCGACCTCGTTCGCTCTTCACTCTGAGTTTTTGAGCGTCACTATGGCCCTTAGAGAGATTGGTCTGCAAAACCACGTGCCGATAAAACCTGACGTGACCTACGATGAGGCGATCTATATGATGGACGAGGCATGGACCCGTTTTTACGAAGCGATGGATTTCCCGATCCGAGATTTGTTGTCGGGCCGTCGGTGGTTTATCCGTTTTAAAAACTCGAGCCAGCTCGAGGTGATGTTGCACCAGGTCCTGTTATTCGTGGACGAACAGCGTGAGAATTGGACACGTATCAGGCGCCAATATCGTGTTGCGGAGAAAGTGTTTGGCAGAACTTTGTTTAATGCCATCAGGGCTATTCGTAAGAACCTTGTTTGGAACCAGACAGTGAAGCCGCCTGTAGACAGGATCACGTTTCACCGAATGATGTTGTGCTACGGTTTCGAACCGTTTCAGTCCAAGTGGACTCGAAGACAAAAGAAGACTGCGAGACGCTATGTCAGTGTCATTGACTTTTATTACAGCACATTTAACAAATGTAATCAAGTGACAATGAGATCTATGATAGATGCAGATGATAGGTTACCTAATGTGTAGAAAAAATAAAAAACGGAGTGTTTTTTAAAAAAACTGTGTCTGTGTGAATGGGCGGGGCGAGGTTTCGATCCTCGGACCTCTGGGTTATGAGCCCAACGCGCTTCCACTGCGCTACCCTGCCATTCTTAGTTTGGGTTCTGTCCATGAATCAGTATGTCTTGGGCTATCCCACGTGGGTATTCGTCGATCCATTGAAAGAACTTGCAGTTACGCTTGGGACACTTGAGATAGAGCCTGTCTGGGTTGGACTGGGAGTGGGAGGTGGCTAAGACCAGTGACTTGTTGCATAGACATCGGAAACGGGCTGGGTCAATGTTCCTGTAGCATGGGTGGGTCTGTTCGTCGACACGTTGCAGGTACGCACTCACACCTTCCCTAACACCACAGGTCACATAACACTTGGTGTAGAATCGTTCAGAGGGACATCGGTAATACTCAAACCAGGTACCCCCTTCTTTGGTTTTCACACACCCGTATTTCATGGGTACCATACAACGTGGGCAGATGGGAACTTGGGGGGTCATTTGGTTCAGGAACTGCTCGGGGTCGAATTCCTCCAACACTTGTACTTCGGTTGATTCTCCTCTGTGATCCACTTCAGGCGGTAGTTCTATGAGGTTGTCTTTCTTGAACCTATCGAGTCCCAGGGGTTCCAGTACTTGCATGGTTCGAGGAGGTGATTCACTGATCACGGTCAGGCATCCACCTTGAATGGCAGGTAGCTTTTCAGGGTCTATATGATGAAATATAGAGTTAGTATCCCAACAAGGTGTTTTCTCGTAGCATGGTTTCTAGGACGTGTCTGGTTTTTCTAATGTTTTTGAGTGTCAGTCTTTGCCTTCGCCTGGCATGGTTACTTTTCATTTCGCATTTGACTTCTTGGCGTTTGATGGAAAAGGCGCTCAAGGGTTCCGAGAAGCCTTTGAGAGCGACGGTGGTCCAACTGACTGAGTCAGGGGTGATCTCTTTGAGGAGGACGCGTTCTTTGAAACGGAGTCTGGCACGAGGTTTTTTGAATAACCACCTATCTAAAGTGGATTGTAGTTGTTTACCTCCTACTTCTCTTTCCACTCTCTTGGGTAACATCAGTTCCAGTTTCTTTTTGGGCATTTTTTTCTTTTTCTTGACGGGTTCGACGTGTGAATCCATGACTTCTGCTGAAAAGTGACTCGTGATGGAATGTGTTGTGCGACTTTATAGTCAATTTGGTGACCCAATCAGAGCCGTGTCATGTGATGGTATCATGTGCCTGTCTTCGTTATGATTGGTGGAGTGAAAAATGACACGTGTTCAGTGAAAGTACGTGTACGTCTCGCGGGTATAAAAGGATCCAGTTTGGACACAGCGAGTCATTCTCGACTTGCTGTTGACGCAGTGATGACCTGTAGGATTTTGGATGAGAGAGACGTGCAAGAGATCCTTGAAGATCTTAGACAACAGTTGAATCGAGCTTCTGACGTAGTGGATACAATCGAAAAAGAAGGCGAAAGACCGTTACACGCAAGGATAATTGAATTGGAATTACGTCTTGTCTCTCCTTTGTACTATAGGCTCCAGAGGCACTTGATTGACTGGGGTGTGCGTAGTTGCTATCCTCATTTGTCGGGCTTGGAGATCACGAAGCGAGCGGATCGAGAAGGAAAGAAGTTTAACGAGTTTGTCTGAGTGTGTCAAGATGAATTACTATAGCAACTCGAACCAGATTCGGGACCTTGTGGATCAGATCGTGGATCAGAAGGTACACACTTTAAGAGATCTCGATGCCATTCCGGATGTCCGTGTGGACCTGTACATTTTTGACAATCTCTTCGAACCGTTAGGTCAAATACCTGATAGTCTGTGGTCTTTTGAGCTCTTGATGAGACGCCGTCCTGACTGGGGTGGTACTATTTTGGAGATGATGAAGAAGAACGAACACGTGTTTTTGTTCTGTGGTGAGTGGTGTCGCGTGATGTACAGAAGTGGTATCGGTCAATTCAAATTCGTTCATTGTCGTGATCCCGTCCTGGACGCCGAACGTGCCTGTTTGATCGCCACGAATCAACTCACGTACAGGATGAGCGAGGCCATCCGTGATCTGTTCGAACCCTTGCGGTTCGCGCGCGATCTATCACGACGGGTGTTGGAGTCAGACGAGAGTCCCAGGGTGTCAGAGTTACTGACTTTCAGAAAGGGAGATTACAGGGAAACGTGTCTGAAGTTGGAAGAGTTGATCTACGATATCATGCATCAGCGTAATCTGTGGAAGGATCGGTTTTTCTTTAGTGCCATTGAAGCGGATGAGGATGACCTGTGTCGTGAGTGTAAGGAGAGTATGCGACAAGCATTCTATGTGAAGGGTAACGAGGCTGAAGCCCTGAAGTGGAGACCGGGTAAAGGGGAATGTTGCTGGAAAAATTGTAGATATTATGCCATGGATACCTACGAGGAAGACTGTGATAATGAGTACGCACGAGATCTTAAGAACAATGAACATGTTGATTACTTTACAGATTCAGACTAAGTCTTTTCTTCGCCTTCTTTTTCGTGTTATCCAATCAGAGGTGTTGTTTACGTAAGAACCAATCAGGCACGACGTTTTTGTACCTATATAATAAAGTTTGAAATAAAAAATTGGATTCAAATCATCATGTCTCATGCTGTGAGTTGGTTTATCTCGAGAATGTGCACGACCCTAGCCGATCGATGGTGTTGGACGACCTTGTGTTACAAGTGCGCTAGTGTCTATGCACGATACGGGGTTGAGCCCGTACCCTGTGATGTCAGCGATTCGCCCTTGGATGTGTTTGACTATACAGACGTCGAACCCAACGTGATGCGTTTTGTCGTTTATATCTTGTGGTTGAAACGCCAACCCGATTCATTTAAGAAGTATCTCGAGGTACGTGAGCAACGTTTCGAGTTGTGGAGACAGTGCGTGTACAAACTTTATCGACTATGAAGAAAGGTCAAAAGAAGAAGCAAAAGCCGCTTTCGACAGGAACGTTACTGGGACGGTATCGGGATCCTTCAAGACCCGGTAGTCTGGGGGGTCTGTCGCGATTCGCTAAGGCCAATAAGATCTCGGTACCCCGTGCAAGAGAGGTACTGCAGCGTGATTTGGGGTACACGTTGCACAAACCACGACGTCGCCGGTTTCCCACCGCCCCTGTAGTGGTGTTCGGCATCGACGAGCAGTGGACGGCAGACTTGATCGAGGTGGGCAACATTGCCCGGTACAATCGAGGGTATCGTTATCTCTTGACTGTGGTGGACGTGTTTTCCAAGCACGCCTGGGTCCAACCCTTGAAGAGCAAGACGGGTAAAGCGGTGACTGAGGGCATGGCTAAGATCCTGAAAGGAGGTAGAAAACCCCTCAATCTTCAGACGGACGACGGGAAGGAATTCTACAACAAGACGTTTCAGGATTTGATGAAGCAGAAAGGCATTCATCACTTTTCGACTCGGGGTGATACGAAAGCCAGCGTGGTGGAACGGTTCAATCGTACCCTGAAAGAACGTTTGTACCGGTACTTCACCGTGAAGAATACGTTGAAGTTTGTACCTGTGTTACAAGATCTAGTCCGAGGGTACAATCGATCGTATCATCGCAGTATCAAGATGGCTCCAGATCAAGTGACTTTAGCCAATAGCGATGACGTCTGGGAGACTCTTTACGTAAAGAAAAAGGGTAAAAAATCGAGACGACCACCACCACTCAACGTCGGGGATCGTGTGAGATTGAACAAGAAGTTCCGTCAGTTCAAGAAAGGGTATTTACCCGGTTGGACCGAGGAGGTGTTTGTGATACGTAGGGTGCGTCCTGGGAAGGTCACCACGTACAAAGTGGAAGAATGGGACGGCACGACGGTCGAGGGCACGTTTTACGCGCAGGATTTGCAAAAGGTGAACGTGAAAGACGACGATTTGTTCCGCATCGAGAAGATCGTCAAACGAAAAGGGGATAAAGTCTTGGTGCGCTGGAAAGGTTGGCCAGTCAAGTACGACAGTTGGGTGGATAAAAAAGGCTTATACGTGACCCAAAAGCCCAAGACGAAACAATGAGAGACTTTTACGTGCAGTTGATGAGCAATGCAAGCACCAGCGAGTTTCCTGACAACAAGGCCAACAGTTTCAAGAACCGTCTGCCGAACCCGCTCCTGTTTGAGTCCGACAAGGAGTGGAAAGTGGGTTTGAGTAGTGTTTCTTATCCGCCTCCACCCCCTCGACGTTTCGCACAGCTGCCTCACCGACCCCACCTCTTCGAAGACGACGACAAACTTTTGGAATTTAAATGGAGTATGGAATCACAAACACAGAGTTCCGACGGTAACTGGTATCCTAATCCCTACCGTAACACCTTTACCGTCTGGGGGTCAGATCTGCACGAGGACCGAGTCAAAGTCACGAGTGGTAAATCGCTCATGCGATACTTGGTGGGTCGTTACCAAGATCGTCTGACGCACTTCATGGAAAATGAAAAAGAAACTCTACGCACTCCCGACGGGAAGAAGTACTACGCGGTGTTTCGTTGGGAAGGGGACTCATTAATCATCGACAATACGGATACCTTCCTCGAAGAAACTCCCGGTAACACAGTACTATTGCGTCCGAAAATATGGTTTGGTCCTGAATTGGTCAAGAAACTCAAGTGGGTGGAAAAGCCTGGACTAGCCGATTACAAGTTGAGTCACCACGTGATTAAACTCTTCAAGGACGATGTGGTGCCCGCTTTCAAAACCGATTGGAAGGATCAACTCAACGTGCAATCCACAAATTTTTGGAACATCACGGACGACGGGTCCTTACAGCTCAGTCCCTATTGCAATTGGCGCTTTGACTATCTGGACGAGCTCTACGAGCAGCACTACGGTGGTGACGTCAATGTAAGTCCGAGTATTCGCTCACCCATGTACTTGTATTCGAATGTAGGTCGCAGCACGATCACGGGGAATCGCGTGACGGACCTATTGAGAGAAGTCCCTCACGACCCTGACAAGGTGACATTCGAACCCACTCACATACAATATAAACCCGTACGAAGCAACGTGATGGATATATTGGAGGTGCAATTGGCCGAGAACGATGGAAAACTGGTGGATTTTGCATCGGGTGTGACCTCGGTGACATTACACTTTAAGGATGGGTGAGTCTGAATTTTACGTGCAGTTGAGGAGCGATGCCAGCACGAACGAGTTTCAGGACAACAAGGCCCACAGTTTCAAGAACCGTCTGCCGAACCCGTTACATTTGAGAGAACCGGGATGGAAAGTGGGTATCAGCGACCTCTCGTTTCCGTCCACGACGCGTAAGATGGACTCGAAACAGGATATTCTGTTTCAATTCTGGTGGATCGATATGGTGGATGGGTCTAGAGACATGTACATGTGGGTCATTTTTGTGCTGCGAGAAGGTGATTTGGACTTCACGCCTAGGACAGGTACCGAGTTCATGAACGCGATACGAGATCGATACCTGTGGAGATTGAGAGATCGAACGGATGTTGGTGCGACCATGTACAAGAAAAAGAGCAACGCGAGTGATCCTGACGAATTGCTGTACACGGTCATGCGTCGTGCCGAGAAGGGAGAATGCGTCATTGACAACTCGAGAACGAGCACTACTCTCATGATGAATGGTGATACCTTGTATCCACGGATGTCGATCGGTCTCGAATTGGCCAAGAAGATGAAATGGGTCAAGATGGGTACGTTGGATAACGGACAACCTGGTTACGTCTTGGGACCCAACTTGAGAAAAGAATTTCCCAAGGAAGTCGTACCCAATGCCACGGACTTGATCGTAGGTTCGAATCCTGACGACGAACTATTTTACAAGATCGACTCCCTAGAGTTACATTTGAGTTGTTTCATCAATTGGATGTTCACGGACCTGGACCGTAGTTACGAAGAGGCGTTTGGTAAGAACCGTCGTTCTTTGTTCGTGCATTCGAATGTGGCACAGAGTATGGTGACTGGGGATCAAGTCAAGGATCTGTTGAAACAAGTTCATTACGATCCGAACGTCGTCGACTTTCAACCGAGACACATCCTATATCTACCTGTGCGATCGTCCGTCTTTGACATTGTTGAGGTGCAAGTATCTGAGGACGACGGACAACTGGTGAACTTTGAATCGGGCGTGACCACGATCACGTTGCATTTCAAGAAAGGATGAGCTTTTACGTCAGCTTACCCAGTCACAGCAGTAAGGGAGAGTTTCCTAAAAACGTGTCGAACCATTTCAAGATCAGGTTGCCTAATCCCATACGCCTGGAGGGACTAGGATGGAAAGTGGGGATGAGTAGCATCTCCTTGCCTGATGCTCAAGTGACGCTTTTTCCCTTGTCGAAGACCGATCCTGACGATAAGAAAGTCACCTTGGCCTCTTACGCGTGGCGACGCCTATTCGGTAGCGGACATAATCTGGGAGCCACCAACTTCGATACGGATGATCTCAAAGCGGTGTTCCAAAACGTGGATGGAGTTGGATTTATGAAATCCATAATCGCCTATTTCCAGAGACAACGCATCTTCGCGGACAATGGACCCAAATTAGGTTCCAAATATGTCACGTCTGATGGTAAAAGAACCTACGTGGACTTCAAGTGGGAAGGCGATGAATTGGTCACACGCAATGCTGATACCTTACGACCCATCACAGACCTGCCTGCATTACACTTCAATGTCGACCTGGCTATTAAAATGGGGTGGCTCGTTAAGAATGGAAGTTTGTACGAACTTGGACCTAACTTGCAGATCGAATTCTTCAAAGATGAAATTCCTGACATTGGCGTCGTCGGGGACTTACACGACTCGGATGGATTACCCGTTTTTTGGGTAGTAGAAACAAAATCATCGGGAGACAGTTTTTTGAAACTCAGCATCTATTGCGATTGGCGTTTTCTGAACCTGAACAAGGCTTTCGAAGTCGTGGTGGGGAGCATTTCGCGTTCCCTGTTTGTGTACTCCGACGTGGGAGGAAGTAGCGTGGTGGGGAATCAAGTCACGGATTTACTGAGAGAGGTCAACTTGATTCGAAAAGGTGCCGGTACTCAGTATTTCGAACCTTACCACATTCAATATATTCCCGTGCGCAAAGACGTCCTCGACATTATAGAGGTGCAAGTGGCTGAGACAACTGGTAATCTGGTGAAGTTTGGTAGTGGCAATACGATCGTGACGTTACACTTCAAGAAATCATGATCGGTGGAGCACTAGTACGATTTCAGCCCGATAAAATCAAGCAATCTGGAGACGGATTCGGACCCATCTGGAAAGACGTCAAGAAACGAGGTCCTACCATGCTAAGAGACGTTTTGACCGAGGCGGCCATGGAGGGTGTGAAAGGTTTAAATGCAGGTGGTAAAGGAAGAAAGCCCAATTGGAGAGGAGGACTCGCAGGGGTCAAGAGAGGAGCGACAAGGGCCGTGAAACGTAAAGCGACGCAAGAGATCCAACGTGCGTTGTCAAAAAGAGTGAGAAAAGACCTCTTTGGAATATGATTCCCATATACTCAAGGCGCGTGAGACGTATCCCTGTAGGGGTACGTACGTATAAAGGTGGTTCGATCTTACGCGCACGCTCAAAACTTCCAAACTATCGTTGGGTACAGTCGGCGCTTAGAAGGAAACGACGACGTAGACGACGACGATGACGGACATAGTGGCTCATGCCAGGTCGGCGGGGGTTCGTAACCCTCGCCTGAACATGTTCAGTGTCCCTCCCACGGATCTAAGCATGGCGTCTCGCCGTGTGGTGAGAATCAACCCGTTCAATACGGGCATCAACCCTGTGACGTTTCAAGTCGACCCGCAGGAAGACTTTATCGACTTGAATGAGAGTTTCTTTGAAGTGGAATGGGGCGTCAAGAAAAGTGACGCTTCGAATCTGCTGGCTGCCGATGTCATGGGACTCGCCAACAATATTGCCAACACCCTCTTCAAACAGATTAACGTGAGATTGAATGGGACTCTCATCAGCCCGCAGACCGATACTTACCACTACAAAGCCTACCTAGAAGCGCTGTTGAACTACGACCGAGACGACGGTGAAACGATCCTGGCACCCAACGGGTGGTACAATTGTCTCGGCGTGCCAGACGACGGAGATGCAGATCAATTGACTGCCAATAAGCTAAATCCAGCTCACAATGATTACAAAGCTCTGCCTGAAGATCTCAAGAACTTGGTCGATGCGCGAGTCCAGTTCTTAGGTGGAAAGAGAGTAACTCTGAGGTTCAAACCTTACCTGGAAGTGTTTCATCTCAGCAAGTTAATGGTACCCGGCGTGCAGATCCAGATAGACATGTACTTCAATGACCCCGCTCTGTGGACCATCAGATGGGGCGGTGCCGCTTCTCTGAGACTGACCGAACCCGACGTGAATGTGAGATTATTCCTGTCTCAAGTGAGAGTGACTCCCTCGGTGTACCGAGAAATCATGTCTACCATGAAAAGTGGAAGAGTGGTCACTTACCCCACAGTGAGAGGTGAAATTCGTACCTACTCTCATCCAAGCGACGATCGTCATTTCGAGTGCAACAATCCTTTCCACAATCAGCTACCTAATCGGTTAGTGGTGGTGTTGTTGAAACAAGCTGCCTTCAATGGAACCATCACGGAGAGTCCGTTCAATTTTGGAAGATTCAATCTCTCCTCCATCAAACAATTGGTGAGAGGTGAAGAATACCCCTACGAGACCCTGGAGCTCGATCACGATGGGGACGAAAAAGATCAGAGAGGCTACTACAGATTCCTCCAAGCCTCTGGAGCCTTGTGTCGTGGAAAAGGAAACATGGTACGAAAAGTGGACTGGGGTCACGGCAAGAGATGCAACCTGTTTGTATTTGACAACACAGCCAACGGATGTTTGGACAGTCCAGGTTGAACCCCAAGCAGTCAGGCGAGCTGCGTCTGATGATCGATTTTGGAGCCAACCCTGGAGAAAACCTGACCGTCTTGTTATACGCCGAATTCGAGAACTTGCTTGAAGTCAACGAGAACCGAGTGGTCACCTACGACGTGTACCAATGAGATAAGAAAAAATGGAGAAAGTAGCATTGAATAATTTACAATTGGATCATTTGGCACGAACGAATCCGTCACTCCGATGTGTCTTTTACGGGACGGTCCCTTGCGATCGTCTTCCCAGGACATTGCCTCAAGAAGGACCGACCGCTTACATCGTGAACACGGACCCTCACGACAAACCTGGCATGCATTGGATCGCTTTGTGGGCCGACAAGGACAAGTGTGAGATCATGGACAGTTATGCCCTGCCGTTGGATGCGTACGGAACCGTCCAACCTCTCCAAGCGTGGTTGGACCGTCATTTCAAGTACCATATTTACAACGGCAAGAGTTTACAGTCTCTGTTCAGTCAGAGTTGCGGAGACTACGCCTTGATGTTCCTGATCGACCGAGCCGAAGGTCGTGACATGAACTCGTTCTTGAGTCGTTTTAAGAAAAAAGAGTTTGTAGAGAACGATCGTAAAGTAGGACAGATGTTGAAACGTTTGATCGTGGACGAGTTGACCTGGCGCAAGATTTGTAAAACCCCGTGTCACCAGGACACGTGCGGTTCATTTAGAGGAGTGCGTCATTTGTTATAAAGTAATCTGTTTGAAAAATAAAAAGTGTTCAGATAAAACACCGAGCGTCTCGATACACTAGACCATTTTTAGAGATCATGGAACGACGCAAAGCGTTTCAATTTCACACTCCGTCGAGTTTGTTGATAGCGGGCCCGTCCGGCTGCGGCAAGACGGTGTTCACCACCAAACTGCTCTTGGAGAACGGTGACTTGTTCCGAGAACCGCCCAAGAGTATTCAATACTGCTACGGCTCTTGGCAAGAGGGTTTCCAAAAGCTCAAGAATGGCGGGGTCAAGTTTCACGAAGGCATCCCCGACAGCGAACAGTTACCCATATGGTTTCCTGTAGGGGGTGTGTTGGTCCTGGACGATCTGATGGACGAGGGTGGCAACGACAAGCGCGTGTTGGATCTCTTCACCAAACACTCGCATCATCGGAACATCACGGTGATTTACTTGTGTCAGGATCTATTCCCCAACGGAAAATTCGCCAAGACCATTTCCCGAAACGCGCATTACATTGCTGCCTTCAAGAACCCTCGTGATCAGTTGGGAATACGAAATTTACTTCTGCAATCGTTTCCCACGCAATGGCAGGAGGTGTTGGACACGTTTCGCAAGGTCACCGATCGACCTTACGGTTACATGCTATTGGATCTTCATCCAGCCAGTCAGGACGATCAACGCGTCATCAGTCGAGTGTTAAAAGACGAGGGATTCGTACGATGCCATCAGTTTACATCATGTTGAGGAGCGAGGTCGAGTGGTTTCCGCTATTCATTCACCTGTGTAAAAACAGGCTCAAATACATCATGAATCCCAACGAGCTGGACTACGAGCCGATGAGACAGGTCACCGAATGCGAGAGTTACCGTCAAGTACGATCCGTCATCAACGCATATAATGGGGAAGGTTTCGATTATTTGGTTCATAAGCAACGATAACTCGCCGAGAAGAAGATAGCAAGAGAGAGAGAGGAGAGATGAGCTCTATCGCCAGTGACGAGTTCAACCTCTCTGCTCTGGACGATTATTCGCCTTTGGGGTCTCCATTTCGAACGAGTACTCCCGTTCCCCCTTCACAACGATCGGAACTGGCGACACCGCCCCTGCCCAATGTCTCGCGAGTCGGAGTAGGCACTGCGGGCGCGTCACAGACCAACGTCCCGGCGGGTGTCGGTAGCGCTGTCCCAGGACCCTCGCGCTCCAACGTGACCGTGGGTGTCGGTTCAACCCGAATAACAGCCGCCACACCATTGGCAAGACCTACCAGAGGAGGAAAACGACCTAGACGCGTCCCGCGTCAAAACACGCCGACGTCGTCCAGTGATGCTGGGAGCCGTAGAAGAAGTAGCGCCAGTGGTAGCGGTGGAAGAGGCAGAGGCAGAGGCAGAGGCAGAGGCGGAGGAGGCGGTGGAGGTGGAGGAGGCGGAGGAGGTGGAGGAGGTGGAGGAGGTGCAAGTAGTAGCAGTGACGACTCCACACCTCCTTCTCGAGGGGGTCGAAGAAGAAGGCGAGGAGACCGTGTTCTCAACCAAGCAGAGATGCAGCAACAACTGGAAGAGATTTTGCAACAACAACAACAAACGGCCGCAGGTCGTCGCATTGCGGGTATCACGACCACCAACACGATCACGACCACCTATAAAAACGGACAACGTCCTACCGTGACACGCAATTCGACCAGTGTACGTAACTGAGATAACAACCATGAGAAGACGCAGTATTCGCAATAAAAGGAGAAAGCAGTGGGGTGGTGCTATTACAGGTGCCCTGTCCACGTTAGCACCGGTCAGTAAAGGTGCTGCCTTGGCATTGGCTAAAGCATTGGGTAAACGCGCCGCTAAAACAGGAATCCGAGTTGGAGGGGCCGCAGCCCTTGGTGCGGTCAGTGCCGGTGTGGGTCAAGGGGTACGACGACTGTTGAGACGTAAGAAAAAAAGACGACCTCGACGATGAAAAAAAGTATACGCACTTCGGTCTGTCTATTGGATGAACCTTTCACCACCGTGGTGGAGTTGGACTCGCTGAAACGTTTGGACGGATTGTATGCGTTCTATCACAAGTATTGGTGGTGTCGGAGACAGATGTTTGATCATCACAAATTGTGTAACGCCATTCTCAACGGACTGGCCTTACTGTTTGTGGCAGCAAGTATCGTCTTGGGATCCGTGTGGAAAGACGGGTACGCGGTGGTGGGATTGACTGCTTTCGCCACCTTCCTGAAAGGATGGAACGATTTCAAGAAGTATTCGTTCAAGATGGACATGTCCAAGTTCGCTTACACGACCTACGAAAAGACGCTGACCGAACTGAGGAACTACGCGATGATCGGTGTGGATGAATTGGATGGGTTTTTGACCAAGATGCAAACGTTGGACGACGTGGTGACGGATTTCACACCTCCCACGTACGACCGTTACGTTCTAGACTACGACACACGATTTCATCACGTACCGCTATAAAAGTGACACGTGATAGACTCTTGTACCTCATAACATCATGTACGTAGGACGTAGAAGAACGTTGAAAAGGAGGAGTAAGAAGATGATGATGGGTAAGAAGAGGAAGATGAGTAAGAGACAGAAGGGTGGTATTTTTCCCTTAGCAGCTCTCATACCCGCTCTGATAGCCGGAGGTAAAGCCGTGGCGTTGGGTGCCGCGTCAGGGGCTGCAGGTTACGGTGCCAAGAAAGCACTCGAAGCCGCTACGCGAAGAAGACGATAAAAAGAGGTTGTACAATCCACCAGGACTCACACAATGGAGCGGTTACGACGACAACGTCGTTTCTTGACGGACATCCTGAAAGAAGCCAATCGAAAAAAACGTCAACGGATGTTGCAATACGCAGACAAAGATCAGATCAACGCCATCAGCGAGATGGTTTTCAATTTGCTGAAAAAGAGGATACCCATCGACGCAACGACTTATGGGAAACTGAAAAGACATAAAAAGGTTTTGCGCGAAGTGGGTAGACGCAAAAACTCCCTGAAGCGTCGAAGAGAGCGTCTCTTGAGTCAAAACGGTGCCGGGTTCTGGAGCGGATTACGCGGTTGTTTCAAAGCATGTTGTGTACGGTGAAAGGACGTAGTGAAGACGGTTACCCTTTGGAGGGGATCGACGTCGTGCCCAATTTCACACCGAGAGAAGACGAGTCCAATACCATTCCTAAGCTCGTGCAGCTGTTGCAAGATGCCAATCGACGCGAAGCCCGATGGAAAGACTCGTCCGAGTACTGGGGTAGAAAGTACCACGCCCTGTATCAAGAGTACATGGCTTTAAAATTCGATGACTTTTGCCAAACCTGTCAAACGAAACGAGATACCACGCCGCCTGGTGGGTGCATCGAGTTGTGCAGTGAGTGCGGTAAAGGCAAGCAAACCGTTCAAAGTCTCAAACTCGAGTTGGAAAAGAAAGACGAATCCATACGGTACTGGCAAGACTGTTACGAGACGGCCTTGAGAGAATTGTCCGAGTTTCCTGATACGGCCCTGAGTCAGGTATGAACGAAGTCATGATGGTACCCGTTCAAGATTTCAATCGATTGCAAGATTATTACAAGGGTCAGATTACAGAGAATGCCTTGTTGGACAAAGCGGGTCGTTTGGCCGCCGAAGAACATCTCATCTTGAAAGACAGGCGTATTCCCGACAGCATGGCCGTCAAGATGGCCAAACCCCTCGCCTCCGAAGAAAGTAAACTGGTGAAACGTATACGGACGGGTAAAAGCGGTCCTATCTCGTACCAAGGGACGACACAACCCGAAGGCATGGTTGACGCCCCCGTCGAAAATCTGTTGAAACAGATCCTCAAGGGAGCCAACAAAGAACAAGCACCCCCCGTGATCATCAAACAAGAACCCCTTTCCACGACAGGTCTTAAAAAGGAGCTGAAAACGCCCCAACCTACCATTCAATCCAAACCCAGCAAGAGGTCGTCCAAGAGTTTAAAAGGGAGTGTTAAAAAAGCAGCCCTTTCTGCAGGAAGAAAGCAGTTACTGAGTTCACTCGGTATTGAAGACGACGACGGTGGTTACAGTCCCAAAGGCAAGGCAAAGAGGTACAAGAAGGCCAAGAAGACAGAGGCAGAAAAGTTACGAGAAGGGTGGGAAGATTGGGACGCCCCCGTAAGACGAAGACTGAGATATGACTCGGATTAAGAAGAAAAAAACACCCCCTATGAGAAGAACACGACGTCGTCAACGAGGGTATGGGATCGACATCCAAAAATGGTTGGGCAAGACTGGGATCGAGTTTCATTGGCCCGGTTATCAGTACATGGGACCTGGTACCAAACTGAAGAAACGTCTAGCGCGCGGAGACCCCGGGATCAATCGTCTGGACCGACTGGCCAAACAACACGACATTGACTATTCCAGGGCCAAAAACTTACAGGACAAATGGAAAGCCGACACCAAGATGATCAAAGCCATCGACAAATTACCCGGACGTAAAACCATGACAGAACGCATTGTTAAGAAAATCATGCAAGCCAAGAAACGTTTGAAATTGTAAACTTTATTGTTGTTGTAATCATTAAAGAAAGTTACACTCTTTGTTGTTGTTGTTTTTTAATTCAAGACTCACACGCCATACCATCGTGGTACAGAGTATCAGAGACACGCGAGGTCACAAACAGTCGTTCGATCCTTATTTGGTCCCCGTACGTGGTCGAAGATATGAACAACAATCTAAACCTAAGTCTGGGTATGAAATTGTACACTCTATAAGGGGTGTTGAAATAAAACATGCGATACACTTCCATGCGTATGTGATCGTACGCAATCATAGGGAATGGCAGGAACTCGGTGCCGTGAATGTACAGGGGGCTTCGCCCCTCTGAGTTCAGCACAAAGTTCTCCAACTCGCGATAGTAATGGAACCACACTGTGACCGGAATGGGATATCGCAAGTGATTCCACGAACGCGTCAAGGAATTGTGCGTCTCAAAGGGTCTTCCCGTGTCTCTGAAATGCAAAAGGTCATCCCGAATTCTTTGACGTTGTTCATACACTATAAAAGAAAAAAACATAGTCAGTTCCATAGGCCGTCCTCGTTGTAAATAGATGGTCCTCCAGGAAATGGTAATATACAGAGATGCTGAATCACAATATTCCTTAGTCCTTCCACGCGTCTAAAGAAGAGTCTGAACCTTTGAATTCGAATCAAGTTAAAGGTCGAGTAAGGAGTGTTGAATATGAATAGACGGTACAAAACATTCCTGATCTCTCGTGTCGGTTCTACGGGGAGATGCACGCATCCGTGCACGTACATGATTTCATTCGTAAACAGAGTCACGAAATTTTCTACCATGACATAATAACATTGCCAAATGTCCGGGTCTACGTCATACGGCAATTCATGCCACATATACGACCCCTCGTGATGACAGCGTCTAGGTCTATCCTCACTACGATATCGAGTCAACTCTTGCATAAATCTAACTAAGCCATTCGCACCTGACGGTAACACGAACGGATCGATATCATCATCCCCGAGTTCCTCATCGGTTTCCAGCACGATCTCAGACTGATTATCTTCGATCACGCGTCGGCAGTTGCCGCAGGTTCGCACTTGTCTTACCATCTCCTGGTAGCAACGTCGGTGCATGAAGACATCGCAGCATGGAGTGCGTTGACATAGCGCCAAGGAGCCGATGTCGATATCTCTCTGACAAATGAAACAAACTTGTTGAATAGGCGCTTCTTCGGGTGTCAGACCTCTAAGTCGACGACTGCGTCTAGGTTCAACCGACATGCCCAAAAACTGAAATGCGTTGACCTCGCTTTTTTAAACAATTCATACACCAATCGCAGCTAGAGTAGAAGTCACGTGGTCTGAGTAGACCCGGGGGATAGGGGGTATCCCCCCAACCACGCCCCCCGGTCGTAGACTGGACGCTATCCTGCCGTGCGTATAAAACGAGCGGACCGACCCGTTCACGGCACTCTGAGTGTCTTCACTTGTATTGAGCGTTGAATCATGGCTGATATCACTGACGAGGAGATGAACGAACACATGGATCAACATGAAGAAGCAGTGAGTATCTAAAAATGGATAATATAACGTGCACCCTATGTGATAAAGTTATCCTTAGAACCGAAACCTGCGCTCGTACCAAGTGCTGTCGTTACTACACGCATTACGATTGCTACGTCCAAGCACTAGACGATCAGTTGGTGAACAAGGGAGTGCTCAAAGAAAAGTTGTACTGCCAGATCTGTCACACGCCTTGTTATCTAAGTACGATCGTAGCTTCCCTAGACAACTGAGACTCGTCCTCACCTCATTCATCTTTGTCACGCCTTGTTCATCACCTTCTTTTTCATAGAGTTACTGGGATTGGCTACCTCATGAAATCCAGGCATACATCCTTCACCTCAGAGAGGTCCAGTATCTCTTAGAAATACGCAAACGTGAAATGTGGAAAGCCCTGCGCAACGAGATACATGCATTTGCAAATGTACGCGCAGCATGGGGGCTAGGTCCAATCAAAGTCAAGCTAGAGACGTGTCTGCTAAAGCATTGTCCCAAAGGAAAAGTTCCAGGAATGAAAAATAAGCACATGGTCGTGTACGGATTCTACACACACGAACACAACACAACACAACACAAATACGAAGTATTTCTAGGGTACGGACTTAATCATGCCTATTACAGAATCGACGATGTTAAAAGACTTTTACAATTGTAGAGTCGCTGGGATTTGCTTCCTCCAGAACTACAAGATTACATCATGCGCCTAACCAGGAATCAAATACTACTCGAGCGTAGAAGAAACAAAAAGTTACAACGTGTTCTCAAGGAAATAGTACAATACGGCAAACTGAAAGAACAATGGGGTCTAGGACACATTAAGATTGTCCGTGTTCTATGTGATGCGGGATGTTGCATAAAAAAGAAAAAAGAAGACAGATTCAGAGATACTAAAATAATAGGTTGTTACATTGACATTTACGACAAACCTAAAGAAACGTATTTAGGTTACGATATAAAAGGGGCCAAGAGACGCGTCCCCATAGAAAAGACTTGGTGCTATCCTACCTTTTATCAAATACAACACGCGGACCATTATGAATTATAAGTAACCAATTTCTTACAGAGTCACTGGGATAAGCTACCAGAAGAACTAAAGTGTTACGTGATTGACTTGGCAACCTGGCAGTGCATACGCGATCTAAGGAACAATAAACCTTTGAGTCTACTTCTCAGAAGTATCTTAGATTATGGCGAACTGAAACGACAATGGGGTTACGGACACGTAGAAATACGCAAGAATAAATGTAATCTAAGTGTTTGTAGAGTGTTGTACGGACGTAGACCTTATCACACGGCTTACTATGGACATTATGTCAACTATCATCACGAGAAAAAGAGAGTCTATTTAGGATCTACTCTTAGAAACGCATTAACACATGTATGTAATAAAAAATCGAACTTAGACACTCATATGCTCATGTATCATGATTGGTTCTTGTCTGCAATAGAAAATAGAACTTAGACACTCATGTATCATGATTGGTTCTTGTAAAAATAAAAAAGCGATGTTGGTGACATTTTGTCTCATTGATGTCTTTCACAGAACAGACGGACCCACGACGAAGCCTTCCCCTTCGACGACGACGATGAATGGATATTTGATCCAGCTCTCGACACAGTGATGATACAAACAGGAGGTGGTGCAAGACCACCTCTAGAATTCGAATTGAGACCCGTAGGTGCACGACGTAACTGGCGAAACGTCCTCAACAAACAACGATTCGAAGCCACGCTCAGACAAAACAGAGACTTGACTCCCAGGGACAATCTAGGTCAAGAATTGACTCGCGCCCTTCAACGATCCATTGAGCAACAAATCGCTCAGGATCCTACCCTGACACCGGACTCCACGGTCCATTTCACCATGCAGTCCCGTGCCTTCACGCACGCCTTTCAATCCACCACCTTCACCGTGCGAGAATTCGAAGAAGGGAGTGAAAGACTAGACACTTATCTCCAGTCTCTCGCGGCCAAACTCAACTCCAACGAAGAATTCACCCCCGACGACACGTTTACCATGGAAACCACTTTCATACGTACCCCAGGTCGTGGCAGTGGAAAAAAACGATACAAACCGAGTTGCGCCGCCGTGCGGAACATCGTCAAACGGTCGCGCGTGACCATCCAAAACAAAGACAATCTATGTTGCGCTCGCGCCATCGTCACCATGAAAGCCCTAGCTGACGCGAACTATAATTCGCGTGACCAAGATTACCACAATCTCAAACAGGGACGACCCGTCCAAGAGCGATTGGCCCAAGACCTCCACCGTCGAGCCGACGTTCCCGAAGGACCCTGTGGCATTCACGAACTGCAAAAGTTTCAGGCCGCCTTACCTGGCTACCAGCTCAAAGTCATGTCCATCGATCCACCCCACATGCTCATCTACGTGGGACCCGAACCCTCGACCAAGATCATTCGTCTCGTCAAAGAAGGCGATCACTACGACGGATGCAATTCGTTCAAGGGATTCATCAACAAATCCTACTTCTGCGACGAATGCAATCGAGGCTACGATCACGACGACTTTAAAAATCATACCTGCCTCGGTCAATGGTGTCCCGCCTGCAAACGAAAGGACTGTCCCGATTTCATCGAGAAAAAACGACCCCTAGCACGTGGCAAGTTTCCAGAACCCACCTCGATATGCCGATTGTGTCACAGAAAATTCTTCGGTGAGCAATGCTACAACGACCACTTGCAACGACGTAGCTTGAACATCCCATCCATATGCGACACTTACAAAAAGTGTCCAGACTGTTGCCACGTCTACGAACTAAAAGATAGGAACAGTCGAGGAGGTGACCGTCGTTCCCCCGATCACAAATGCAGATGGGGAGAATGTCACATCTGTGAAAAACAAGTCCATCTCGAAACGCACCGATGTTACATCCAACGCATCCCCGAAGACGAAGACGAGCCCAAAAAGAAACGCGTCCCACGCGACAAAGTCAACGGTCGACCCTTCGAAGAACCCGGTCCCAACGATCCAAATAGGAGCGTCTGGGTAGACATAGATCCGCCACTTCAAGTGTACTGCGACTACGAAGCCATCACAGACGCCGAAGGGAATCAGACCCCAATTCTACTCTGCCTGGAGGACGACGAAAATGAGATATGCTACTCCTTCTACGGACCCAACTGCACCGCCGACATGTTCGACCAACTCGAATCCCTTGCCGTTGACGTGGACGGAGACGATAGGGACGTCATCGTACTCTTTCACAATTTCAAAGGCTACGACGGGATGTTCATCTTACAACACTGTTACGCCACACATCGAGAAGTCACGGACCAAATCACCGTAGGCACCAAGATTCTGTCTATGAGATCCGACAGACTGACTTTCAAAGATTCACTGTGCTTTCTCCCGTTCCCACTATCCAACTTTCCCGCTACCTTCGGAATCACCGAACTGTGCAAGGGATTCTTCCCACATAAATTCAACACACTAGAAAACCAAGAGTACGAAGGACCCATGTCACCGAGAGACATGTACGATCCCGACGGCATGTCTGCCAAAAAGAAAGCCGAATTCGAACAATGGTACCAAGAGAAAGTCAATGATAACTACCATTTCGTACTACGGCAAGAAATGGAAGCCTAGTGCGAGTCGGACGTCAAACTCCTCAAAGCGGGCTGTCAAAAGTTCCGGCAAGAATTCAAACAAAAAGCCGACTTTGACCCCATGGAGAAATGCGTCACCATCGCCTCCGCCTGCAACCGATTCTGGCGCAAGAAACTCATCCCAACAAACACCATTGCCTCCAGACCCCCACGAGGATGGCACGGTTCACGATCCAATCAGTCCGTCAAAGCCCTGAAATGGCTAGCCTGGCAAGAACACTCGTTACAACACACCGACCAAGGTGATCGTATCCTCACGGTACGAAACGGCGGCGAAGTACGACTAACCAATCACCTGGTAGACGGGTACGATCCCACCACTCGAACCGTCTACGAATTCAATGGATGTCTATGGCACGGGTGTCCTCGCTGTTTCCCGACCCATCGAGACCGATATCCCATCTGTCACACCGATCGCACTCTACAGGAAGTCTACGAGTCCACACTACGCAAACACGACCTTCTCAGCCGTCAAGGCTACCAGCTCTGCGTCAAGTGGGAATGCGACTGGGACATGGAGGTCAAAACCGACCCTGATCTACGTCGGTTCCTAGACACGTTCGAAATCGTCCACCCGCTCGAGCCCCGAGAAGCTTTCTTCGGAGGGCGCACGAACGCCGTCAAACTGCATCACGTGACCAACGTGACCCAAGGAGAACAAACCAAGTACGTTGACGTGACGTCGCTCTACCCCTGGGTCAACAAGGAAGGCGAATACCCCGTAGGACACCCACAAGTCATAGTCAACCCACAAGATCAAGACATCCATCACTACTTCGGCATGGCCAAAGTGGACATACTGCCTCCTCACGAACTATACCATCCCGTTCTACCTTTTCGGTACAGAGGTAAACTCACCTTCCCACTCTGCCGCTCGTGCGTGGAACACGAAATGTCCAAACCTCTCTTAGAGAAATCACATCGATGCCCTCACTCTGCCGAGCAACGTACGCTACGAGGGACCTGGTGCACACCCGAAATCGAGAAAGCCGTTGCCGTGGGATACACGCTCAACAAGATACACGAAGTACACCATTTCCCACCCGAACAACGGCGAAAAGGACTCTTTGCAGATTACGTGAACACCTGGCTAAAAATTAAACAGGAATCCGCTGGCTACCCTAACTGGTGTAACACACCTGAAGACAAGGCACGGTACGTGCAACAATACCAACAGAAAGAAGGCATCGCTCTCGACCCTACCATGATCCAGAAAAATCCAGGACGAAAAGCCACCGCCAAACTCATGCTCAACTCCTTCTGGGGCAAGTTCGGCGAAAACCTACACAAACCCACTACCGAAGTCGTCTACACCGCAGCACAACTCTTCACACTCGTTTCCAATCCCCTCAAAGACATACGACAAGTCAGAATCGCCAACGACGAAGTCCTAGAGGTCGTCTACACCGAACTCGAAGACAATCAACCCGACAACGGACGAATCAACATCTTCGTCGCCGCTTTCACCACCTGTTGGGCTCGACTCAAATTATACAGCTACCTGGAACTGCTAAAGCAACAAGTTCTCTACTTTGACACAGATTCCGTCATCTACTCGCACAAACCAGGTCAAGCTGATGTCCCGCTAGGTGATTACCTGGGCGAGATGACCAACGAACTAGACGACAACGATTTCATCACAGATTTCACTGCCGCTGGACCCAAGAATTACGGATACATAACCCACCAAGGCAAAGTATGCTGCAAAGTACGAGGCTTCTCACTCAATGTACGAGGATCACGTCAACTCAACTATGACGTCATGCGACAAAATCTACTCGACGAACTCACACAACCTCTAGAGCAACGGCGCAACATCCATGTCGTCAACCCCAACTTCTTCTACAGAAACCCAGCCACCAAACATCTCAAAGTCATCACACGGACTAAACGATACGGACTCGTCTTCGACAAACGCGTCGTAGACACGAACACTTTCATGTCGTTTCCGTACGGATACTCACCCATGTAATTTAAATGTGTAAATAAAATTCTTGAAATTCACTTCCTGTATCTCGACTTATTTTTGCGCATGCGCGAACTGTGTGACGTCACGGGCGCCATGTTTTGCTACCAAAGCGCCATCTTGGATTTTCAAATTTAAAAGAATGTATGGGAAAATCTTGGTCACGTGGTACAATCCCTGCACGCTGATTGGTTACGGCCCCTATTAACGTGCATTACTACTAGTAACATATTATTACGCGCCATTACAGCGCCAAGCTACAAACAACCAAGCAAACTCTCACAATCTCAAAACAATAAATTAAATCTACTTACAATGACTTTGCTTGCCATTTTAAAGTGAACAGAGATAAACTGGCGTTGACTAATCGTCGATGGAAGCGTAAAAAAGGCAAAAGATTGACGATTACCGCTAACTTTTAGGAGTGAAATTTAGGAGCCGTAATCGCTACAGCGGGGAAAATATCCGACCTGTGGGCCGTATCGTAAAAAGCTGGACCAGTAACGTGCGTATGATTAGCCAATCAAATTCGAGGATTTAAGATTCCGGCCCGCTCAGATGCTTGAGAAAAAAGTAAGCTCGGATATTTGTGCGCGTGTACGTTATTTACCTGTTCCCAGAATCGAACAGTTTCCTGAGAGCGTAGCTCGAGGAAAACTGTGAGCTTTTAGGAACAGATAATGTCCAAGGACAAATATCCCAGGTTATTTTTTTTCTCAAGCATCTGACCTTGGATATTTGTTCTTGGACATTATCTGTTCCTAAAAGCTCACAGTCGAATTTCTCGCATGCTGATTGGCTCATTTTCATCATCAATAAGAGTACAGATGGATAAAACTTTTAGTTATGCAAGCTTTCAAGTTCAACTCTCAGCTATCAAACTGTCAACTTTTTGACCAATGAGATTTTATGATTTTTTTAAGTAGCCAATCAAAAAGCGAGTAAAGCTATTGATAATGTTCGCGTCATAAAGAGAATTCACTTATCTTTCTTTACGGCAAGTTTGCGGCGTCTTTTCCCCTCATTTATTCCCGGCATTTGACCATTTCAGGGCCTCGTTATTGTAAAAACAAATTGACGTCAGTTTTTTATGCATCTGTCCTCTTATTGATGATAAATTTCGTCATAACATTGTCAAAGCTTACTATTTTCGTTCATGTGCTTTCTTTCGAGTGTTGTGCATGCGCAATATTGCGAACTTTCTAGTGTTGAGACAGCTTACTGTGAACTGTAGCGTATAAGTTGTTTATTCAAAGTTTGAAGTCAGTGTTAATGGCATTTAAAAACCTTCCAGAAATGTCTTCACGAAATGTGTACCACTTTTCGTGCAGTCTGAACAGAGACTGTTATCCTGAAGAGGCAGCGCACTCGCATATTTAGAGCGCAGGATTTTGGGATCTTGAGGTCGGTTTCAATCTGGCAGAATTCTGTCAAATTCCCATCGGGGAATGGTCAATTGAGACACATATTTTTCCACTTTCATTCATCATGCAGCATAAGTGACTACTAGGTTACATGAATGATGTATATTCAAAGAGATATAAAGATAATAAACAATATTAGGAACAACTCTGGTTTTTGGAAAATATGCAACTGTGGTTGTTAATTAAAGGAACACTAGACTATTATGGCGAAATGCTCCTGAACGACCGATGGGAATCTAAGCTGAATTGTTGAAAGGAGCGCAAATTGTATAATTAATTAGTCTTTTTAACGATTTCAGTTCTCCGACACACAAGGACGGACTTTGAGAAAAAAAAAAAGGCTAAAAGATATTATATATACATTGTTTATTTTTTCATGCGTGCTCAAAATGCATTATGTTGTTCAAAGTAAAGCAAATTTTATTCAGTGTTAAGCAATTTCTGGAAGAGAACTATACTAGAACTTATAAAAGACCACAAGGGATTTTCCTTTAACTTAGTTTATTTGACATCACAACCTTAAGCACGTACAATCCGTTAAAACATTCCCTTCACAGCATAATTGTACTTAAACAGTATTTTTATGTAAATCGAACCATTTATTATACTCAGATTTCCATTGATGGAAATACGCCCTTAAATGTTTTTTTTTTTTTACTCTCGTCACTGCACCAAGATGTAATCCATCGCTTTGATGGGTCGCTCTCCATTATCAGATCCAAAACTAGCGTCGTTTTCACGAGTGTTGGTATCATCATGCATCCCTCTTCCCCCAAAGCCGATTCTGGAGTCACAAGTGATGCAATCGTTATTGCTGTTGGCTAGAATGCCAATCCTTACCTTAGGCCAGTCCATATTCCAGTTGCTTCCCACGCCTGACAAAGCGTTAAACCCTTCCTGATTACAATTACGCTGCAAGGAGCCTTGCGAAATAAGAAGTGTCTTCCAGGTGTCGCGACTCACTGAGGTGTACCGGGATACGCCGTCAGCGACTAGTGTGTACAAAGAGCTGGCTTTCTTGTGAATAGTAATGAAATTGATCTGCTGTCCAACTTCCATGCCGAGACAGATTTTAGAGAAGGGTGTGTTCCAGTAGGTAGGTGACTTGGTCTCATTGTTGTCAAACCTCGTCTTTCCTCCCTCGAGGTTAAAAGTTTCCTTGTTGCTCCAAAGACGTGATTCGTAGTGAAAAATGCCCTACGGCGATGAGAGGACATACTCTGATCAAGATAGAACCCATCAAACTACACAGTGCGTTGGAAATTTCTAGGTCATTTCTGTTGCTCTCAATTAATGGTCTACTTTTAAGTTCTCAGACCTACCATTACAGGAATGGGGGTGGGGAGGGTGATCGATACGACTTCGGCTACTCGCGTGTCTTTTTTCCGCAATTTTCAAAAGGGGATGCAATTGTGATGCTGAAATTTTCAGTAACCGTCTCCTAACCTTTGACGTAATTTTTGTGTCAACTATTTCATCTACCATCATTTTACACTTAATGTTCGTTAGTTTTTTGAATCATTAAAAAATCTAAAATTCTAGGTGGTTGACCTATGACGTCACGTAGCGTCATGTAACAAGCATTATTATTACATTGTATGTTCTAAAACTAGCGGAAAATAACTCTCGCTTGTTTTCAGAACGAAAGCAAGAAAGGTTGAGATGGGGCCAGCCACGCCTCCTCCTTTGAACCAGAGTTGATGTGTAAACTGAGCCATATATCGTTATGAATCCGTCGCGCGCAATACGAGATATCGCTGCGGAGATGTTTCGCAAGTGTGATAAATCGGCGAGATATCGACGGGAGGCGCCGATATATTCGTCGAATTGTCGTTGCCACGCGTCGCTTATATCTGCGATATATTGCCGAGATATCAACGAAATATCGCAAGAACAAAGTGCGATATTCAACGATTATCGCTTGCATTACTTTTGCACAATACTGTAAGTCTGAGCGAAACGTGTCATATAAAACAAAATATGAGGATTAATATCAGCTAGTGTCGCATTGAAAATGTTGCTCGCTTTTGAAGCCTATATCGACTATCATCAACTATCATCAACTATCATGCCCCGTTTGACCAAGGCTTTAGGTGTCTTGATAGAGTTTTGTTTGGTTTTGTTTTGTTTTTTCTTGTTTTTTTTTCTTTTTTCTTTTTATGGTTTTGTTTTAATTTGTCTTTTATTTTTCGTTTGAAAACGATAAAAACAAAAAGGAACATCTGTAAAACACGAATTTTGCGCGAACCAGAATATCCAAGAATAAAAACCACAGCAACATTCTAAACAAGACGCGTACAAGGAAGGTGAAGACTTCTTGAAGAAATTTAAACTGCATTGTCTCGAATCGATAGAAAACGGTTCTATGAATCAGCGCTAGCCAAATAGTGGTAACACAATGACTCTGTTTACTGGCAAAACCTGAGGAAACAACTGTTCGCACTTTCCCTTTGTGAAATGTTAATGTGGGAAAAGCTATGTCTCATTGGCTTTTCCATTTAATTCGATTACATTTGTTGTTTTTCAACCAAGAACAACTGAATTCCGTTCTTATCTAGCCAAAGTTCAAATAATCTGAAATCAAGAAAAAACAGTTCTCTAGCCAAAACCTTACAAGCCAATAACTCTTGAGTTACTGAAAAAAGTCTTAACCATGCGATAAATAAATCACACGTTTCTACGTGTAAATATCCATATGTCCATGTCGTGAAAATGTCCTCACGTTTATTCTGTACACTAGGAATCAATTGCAAATCTGCGCTGCTGTCCGGCCACGAAAATTTCCCATATACTTTTGCGTGGTTCGAGGTTTTGTCGAGAATTCTGCCGAATGGGAGCTTGATTCTGGTCACCGACATCACGGGAAAATACATATAAATGAAAAAAAATAATAAAATGAAATAAAATAAAATAATAATAATAATAATAATAATAATAATAATAATATTTAAATCAGCAAAGAGTGTAGCAAACACCGCGCTTCACTCATTATCATGCGGTTAATAACACTTTTTGCCTAGAGTATTGCAATCAAGTATCTTTTTGGTTGGATTCAGGATTGTAGCAAGGTCAAGTAAGCCAAGGAATGCTACTTAAAACATACCATAAACAGAAAAATGAGGCTGAAACATACCTGAGACCCATTGATCTTCATTACCAGCGTCCATCCACCTTCTCCGCATGCTCCGAGGCTAGTCTTGTGACAACACACATTAATATCCTCAGAGCCTAGTGAATAATCTCTGTTTTCTTTGGACCTAAGAGAGCAAGGAAATCAAAACTAGAGAATTATAATAATTATATTTTACTTTGACCATTGGTTTCACCAATTATTTCTGGTAATGAACTAGAATTTGCATTCAGTAGAATTGTCCAAGATGGTAAGTATATACAGTGAAATTCAAGATGGCGAATCAAAGATGAGGGACGTAACGGTGTCATGTGACGTTACATGACGTGACCAGCATTCGATTTCATCTTGTAGAAAAAGGGAAGGGCCATCCACTCAACGAAAGAAATTATAACAGCCAATACCCCATGGAGCTAGTGCGAGTTTCCAAGGGTTAATATAACAAATGTTCGTCGGAGGGTTAATAGAGCATATGTTTAATTTGAACCTGATTGGACGATAGCAGCCCGATTACCGATAAATTCGATGCAAATTTCAAATTGAATGCAGAAAGTGACATTCAGTGCAGTTTCAACGTTGCCGTAGCAGCGAGCTGCGCTGTCGTCGAACTTTTACCATTAAAGTAACCGGCCTCATTAATTCTCCACTCAGATTAATAAATTTGACGTTCATGATGGCAATCTGAGTTTAACGTAACCCCGTTGGCATTTTGTGGTATCGTTCTTTTCCAAATCTTCAGGGTGAGTAGTGATATGCACTCAAGGCTTTCGGCGATAATTTCACGGATCACTTTATGGAATTTCCATGGATTCTAAGAAGATTTAGTACACTACAAACCAAAATACATGCCATCAGTGCAGCTTCATTTGAGGCTATCTAGCGATCTAGAATATGTTTTACATATACAGGGTGAGTAGTAATGAGTATTACAGGCTTTCACCAAACACTACGCCTGAGAAATTTAAAAACGCAGTTTTGTTTCTACGGTTAAGCACTACCGTCCACCCTAATCTGACACGGAGCTTTTTTAAACGCTCTTTTAACCGTAGGCTTTTGAAAAACGCCGACTTTGCGCTTTAGTGTGGACGGAAAGCAGTTTGAAAACAGAATTTTTCAAAAGCGATGACATTACGATAATCATGTGATTTCCCTTCCCGAGTATTCCTCAAACACGTATCCAAACTGAACGGTGATTGTTGCGCTTTTAAATTTCTCCAGCAAGTCAGTAGACGATAAAGATATGTTCCTTTTTCTAAGTAAAAACGCCGTTTTCATTTTTTTCCGGCGTAGTAAGGGCTGGCCGGGCCTGGGTTAATATTATTGTTTCCAGTTAGTCCCGAGGGCCTGAAATGACAAAGGCCTTGTCGATGAGACAAAGAGAAGAAGCTGATTAGAAATATTTTGTCTAAGACTATCACCTGCGGTAATGATGTTACATGAAAACATATGTGATAGGCCATTCCCGCATTGCCCTTTACCTCTGCGTCAAAACGAGCCTTCGTGGGAAACCATTCACAGAGAAATGTGTTTCCACTACAGGTTCATTTTCATGTAAACCGAACTCATTTTCATATGAAGGGTTTTGTGTGTGGATCCGTTTTGAAACAAAGGCACAAGGTAACCCCGGAAATGGCCTATTGGTTTAATTATCTGAAGTGAGCTACTTACAAATTCTGATCACGAAGTTCCCTGCACGTCGAGGGTACTAAATTTAGAAGAGATTCAATAATGTCCACTATTATTTGTTAAAGTAATTGCAAGAAAAACGATAAACAATTCTTGTCAGTCGTAAGCGAAGTAAATTTACGCTCTTGTGTGTACGGTTGCAATTAAACATCACTCCTAGAGAAATGTTTTCTCCCTGGCAGTAATTTGAGGTCGACCAAAAAGAAAGATGGCATGTTTGGTTTAAAGCGTTACGGGCATGCCAGATTTTGAAAGAAGGAAGCGTTTCAAGGGAAAAGAAACCATACAAAACCAAATTAATAAATTAATTCACTGAACGTTTGCTGTGTTTTGTATACCTGTTGAAAAAAGTGGCGTTAAGTTAATTATCTACTTCGGGTTCATTATATTCAAGCCGTCCATTAGTGCACCTGACTTCCATTCACACATAGCAAGCCAGTCGCACTGGTTTGTTACTGTCTTTTCTTTTTTGTTTGTTTGTTGGTTGCTTGTTGAGACTTTCGTTTTATTGAAGGCAGTTACCAAAATCTGAACCGATGCAATGAATTCTCGCAAATTGTTATAATCGATTTTACCTTCGCATCTGTCTCCACCCATGTTCTTGTCCGCGACCCAGGACAGGGTTTGGTTTTCCTTGTCAAGCAAACACGAATTATCATTTAGGCAGGTGGTGATAACACATCTCTGAATAGGTTAGTTAACAATTTTAAAAAAATGAAAAAGGCAAAATATCGTGAGAATCTTTCAAATTATTACAATTCAAACGAGAATGCAAAAATGAGAGAGAAATGCACGATAATTAGATGTCATCGTGTCGACGTAAGTCAATCGGCAGAGAATTCGTTGAACAGATCTTAAACTTTCAGTAAATTAAATGTTCACATTATTTGCTGCCAATATATGTACATGGGCTATTGACCCGTGGCCCTTGAGGGCGAAGGGTCTAATTGTTTTAGTATCACCCAACTAGTCGGACAGAAAAGGTAATAATAAAGTTAGCAAATGCAAGTTGAAGAAATATTTATTTGGGAATAAAATGAGAGAAAGTGTCACGCTCGATGGCGCCAATTTCGCTACTCGAGGACTATTACTAATAGTCTCTTAGTAGCGTAGCCAATCAAAATGCAGGATTTGCATTAGTCCACTAGTTGGGTGATACTAATATAAATTATATTAGTATTGAAAACAATTTAGGTATCGTCAGCAATGTTAGTATTGTAAGTGATATTGGTGTTGTAAATAATGTTTGTATTCCAATGAAAAAAAAAAAGGTTAGCTGGAGTAGTTTACTCGCAACGTACTACAGCATTATTTCCCCCAAGAAATGTTAACGTGCCGAAATAATTCCTGCGGCCAGCTTTCATGGAATTCTAAATGTCGTGCCAGTAGATGACTTACCTTCATGAATTGCGAACGTAACGCCGCATTGATCATAAAACTGTGCGTTTTCGTTGATCACAGAAATCTCGTGTTTGTTCAGCTCACAGGTTCCATCTGTAACCTTTTGGGAGGACATTATGAAGTTTGTAGACGTACACCATTCGTTCCTCATACATAGTTGACCGCAGGATATTAAACTGGCTGACTCAAACTCTTCTACAACGTATCCCATGAGTCGTTTATTTTCCCACGTTGTGAAGAATGCTGAATGAGAATATGCCGATGTTTCCTCAGCAGCGCAAACAGTTTGAGACAAGAACAGCAACACAACTACTTCCGACCTCATTACGTTCTGAAGATCATTACGAACAGTGAACTTTAAATACAGTAGGTTAGTCATCTAAACGCCTCTAAAATTGTGTTTGCATTATTAATGGCGATATGACAAAGTAAAGCTCAAAAGCTTAACTAACGGTCACTGTATCGCATACGTTGCATTGTACCTATTTGTGGAATAATTATTTAGGACAACTTTTTCCAATTTCAAGTTTTTCTGTTTATCCTCGTTAAAAATTTGTTGCTGTTGTTTGTTTGTTTTGTTTTGTTTTGTTTTGTTTTTTAATTTGAACATAAATTTGGAGCTAATTAACTCTTTGAGGCAGGGGAATTCAATGTATTAAAATTATCGGGCGTTTAGGCTAATCATGGTGCTTTTCAATGACGTACAGCACACATTTTAGCATTATAACATACATCCATTGTAATTTACTTTTAATTTAACTTTCTCTTTACTGTATTTTTATTATATCTTAATTGATCTACTAGGTTGTATTTACACAGTTTTTTGAGGACAATTGCCATGGTTTTCTTTGTCGTATCTATGGACATACATATCTTAACTTTTAGAGCAGTGTCCCCAATTAGCCATCTAGATAAGAACCCCCGACACTTAAATAAAGTTTAAGACGATGATGATGATGATGAACAAAGTGTTTCATGGAACTAATCAATTGGTTTTTATTTCCTTTCAATAACATCATTTATACAAGGATGTTCTTTATGATGCGAGTGGTGATTACCTGAGACATCAAATTTTGACACGATTAAGGACTCCGGCCGTCGGCTTTGCATAATTTAAATCCAAAATGGCGGAGCAAACATGGCGTGGTTTTAATTCCAATAGCAAAAAAAGAAAAGAAAATTAAAATTCTGACTCCGTCACCCCTCTTTTCCACAAGCAAAAATATAAGAGTTTACGTTTGACACATTCTTTAAAAACAGTTGTACTATGGTTACTTTAGCGCCAAAACGTAACATTTATAGATAGGATGTCTGTTCCGTTGCCTCAAACCCCAAAAGAGAAAAAGAGTCTATTGCGGTTGTCATGGAGATTACGGAGATTCCTCCGTGTATGCGATACCTTCCTCGATGTCTTTGTCGCAAACATCCAAACGAAGGAAAAAGATGTAAAAGAGCTTTTTTAAATTCTGGGATTCGTAACGGGTATATAATGATGTTAATGAGTGAATTGCTGTAATGGAGGAGTCTAATGACGTAGACGGAAGCCAAGGGTATCTGCCGACATGACACGCATAAATTGAGTACTACAACTAACACCTCAAATGGAAAACACGTAACAACAAAGGTACCTGTGAGGAATAAAAGTGTCTTGCTAAGTTTTTCCTCGCTTGCATTTCTCTGTAAATTTGGCAATCGAATCCAAGGGTCTTCCAGATAAAGCAGCAACAAGAAGTCGTAACAGTGAGTGGGGTTGTCAAAGAAAATATGATGACCATGACACAATGACGACGGGTTATGACTGTGAAAAAGAAAAGAATTCTTGACGATGTAACAAGTGCAGCTAAGCACCGAGGTGTCACAATGGTCAACATATAGACACGTTTGCTAAGCATGCGATGACGGAGAGGCCAGCCAATGGCATGCATTCTTTCCAACGCTGTTACAGCCAGTATCAACACAGATGTATGGTCGGCTAGCATGTCAACACAGTCAAATGCAACAAATAGCAACTGCTCTGTGGTATGGATATGCAGTGAAACGTAAATGGGAAGAGATAGCAGCCCAACCGACAAATCAGCTACAGCTAAACTTATTAACAGGAAATGTGGACGAGACGAGAGTGAATAGGTTTCCAATGAAGATTAGGAGTGCCAATGTTCCAAACAATATACTCCAGAAGCTGCTCCAGGAGGCGAGGTCCATTATGTCTTCCTGACATGAGTTCGTTAGACTCCCTTTAAAAGAAACAGTGAAAAAAATATCTATTCCATGTCCTAGTCAAGTATCTAAAGCATCACTTCCTGTCAGTACTTTTTTTGGTTTGTTTTGGCTTTTCCTTTCAACACACAGTTAAAAGGTGGATTTCGGGGATTTGAGTCTGGGAGAAGAGCGACTACTTGACAAACCTTGAAAGGCTGACTCAGTTCTATTTAACCTGGTCTTATGGTGTGTATAGCGTCCAAACTTTTTTAATTCACTATAATTTGTAGACTATTTATATAGGTTTTCTTTTCTGTTATTGTACATATACTAGATTGTAAACTTACTTTATTTATTTATAGAGTAATGTAGATAGGTGTCCCCAATTAGTTTTCATTTGTAAAAACTAGACAGTCTGACACGGTAATAAAGTTATTATTATTATTATTATTATTATTATTAATAATAATTACCAGCCAATTCATGACAGGTGAACAAAAGAAGTCAAAATTAAATGACGGTTACACATTTCAAAATGCGCACAATCTTGGATTCGCCGCCTGGAATTTCAATTTTTTTTTTCATAATTCAGGCAAGCTCCAAATTTGATTTAAAAAACAGGAAAAATGTAACGATACAAGAACTAGAAATAATCAGGAATAGGATTGCATCATGTGGTGTCAAGTGATGTTATTGAGCAATTGATAGATCAAAATGTTCCCCGGTAATTTGTAGGAAAAGTCACAAACTTTCACCTCTATTCAGCAAATAAATTTCATGTTGCCGTGCGTCTCTTCAGTATAAGTAGATCTGCACTAGCACTCTAATACAAATGCTGCAGTCTGATTGGCTGACTGATCATACACCCTCAGCCATTAGTGTGTAGTGGCTGAAGGTCGTCTAAAGAACGGCAACATTTTTTTTCCGTTTTTCCAATTCAATACGTCGAGAAATAATTGGAAATTATTACTTGAGGTAAATTTCAGTAAGAATTTTACTAAGGCAAATAAATTGTTCACTCTCATCAACTATCACCTCTCGTAACCTAATTGTTAAATAGATGACAGCTGACGTCAAAATGTGGTTAGGACGAAACATGGCACAAGAGCCGTCAGGCCAGTGTGTCACTGATGTTCTTACCACATTTTGATGTCAGTTGTGATCAAGAGACGATGAGCTAATCTACTACTGAACAGACGCACGGCAGCATGGAATCTATCTGTTTTATAAAATAAAGAAACAGCAACGTCAAATATACGTCTGTCTTCCAAAATGTCAAAAGTAAGAATTTTGTTACCAGCACTGTTCTCCCGAGTCACAGTAACACTGCGGTTGCACAAGTCAGTCAAAAATATAACGTTTAGGAACGTATTCATAATAAAAAGTCATATACGCATTATCCAGAAACACTACTGTTAGGACGTTGTGATATTTTCAACATTTAATTAAGTTATTGCAAAGTGTGTACACAAAAAAGAATTTCTACATTTCGGCTTGTGAGGGCCAGGATTGTTATAGATAGTTGCGCACCTTTATTATAGACGGGTTTTTTTTTAATTTGCATGTCCGAGGCTGCCGAAAAATGACTTAAAGAGGATTCTAAAATTCTAACATACAGTTAACGTAGTTTAATAAAATAATGGGAACACCTCGACGTTAATTTGCCTTTATTTAATTTTCCAAATTATTCTCATTCTAAAACAAATACCTTGTTTGGAAAATTAAGATTTTAGCATTGTACCACAGGAGGCCAATTTACCAATTTACCAATTGTACCTTTCATAGGCATTCTGGTTTGATTTTGTATTAATTTCCGTTAGTAAAATGCAAGATGGTGAATCGAAGATGGCGGGTCAAACGACGTCATTTGACGTCATATGACGTCACAACCAACTAATATGGTATCATTTTGTAGAGCAAGCTCAGGAATTTCTAATCAATGTAATTTTATTTCGCTGTGCCTTGACAGATCGAAAACCCCAGGGGGAGTGTCCATCCATCTCCCTCCCTGTGGCACGGTGGGGGTATGAGTTAGTTTGTACGTCCGAGGGTTAACAGCCAGCATGTAAGAGAGTATAAATAGAAGGCGTGCGAGTAGGTAACAATAATCCATTTAATTTCCAAATTTCTTTAACTTTAAGGCAACGTGGATAAATTTTAAAACGCAGCTTTATTTCTACGGTTAGGCCTAGCCTACCGTCCACACTAATCCGTCAAAAAGGATTATTTCAAAAACGGTCTTCAAACAAGAGAAATTTGATAACGCCGCCTTTTCGTTTTCGACGGAAAACAATTTGAAAACAGAGCTTTTCAAAAACAATGGCGTCACGATTATCATATGATTCCCCTGCCCCAGTTTTTCTCAATTACAAATCCAAAATGACCGGTGATTGTCGCGTTTTTAAAATCCCCCGGCGCAGTGTGGACGGAAAACATTTAATGCGTTTTCATGGTGAAACTTTCGTTTTCAAATTCCTCCTGCGTTATGTGGACAGGTCTAAGAAAGATCTGTTCTAGGAAGTACCTCCAGTTCATTTCTCACATTGATAAACTGTGGACCTTGATGAATCCCGGAGGATCGGAACTCCCATATAAGAGGAAAAGGAAACCAAGATTCTGTTTTGAGGGTGTGACTTTAATTTTCTTCACCCATAAGAGGCTGTCCCTGTAAGAACCGGTTACTCGATTTTCGGCCGAAAACAGAACTTCTTCAAACGTTATGTGCGAGACAATTAGTCCATGTGATAAACAAAAATAGCAATAATTTGGCTTTTAATGCTATTTTTCAATATTTCTGGCGACGATTTCCGAGAATGGTCCAAAACCGTGAAAATCGCTCTGTTTCGAGTCAAATTTAGGCGTTGCGCTGAAGGTGCTGAAAACTTACATTTTTTCTCAAATACCATAAAACTTACAGATCATTTTATTTCATGTTTCATCTTTTCATTAACGGTAAAATATTTGAAATCAAGTTTAAGATAAATTAATTATGATTTTTTGAAAATGCCCAGAAAGGTATTTCGCAAAATTTAAGTGGACATGCTGCTTGTTGAAGGAGTGTTTCTCACAAGTATAACGTGATCTGGAGCTCTGACCAATATCCATGTTTAGTACTAGGGCTAGTGTACCGGGAACAGGAAAAAAAAAACTTTGGGCACTGACCGTTTTGAACTACAGGAGTTCGATCAACATAGCTAAAATTCAGCTGCGAAAGCGTGCGTGACACAATTTAGCACCGATTATTGTTCCTAAGTTTCCCACATAGATTTTTCAGTTTCCCGTATAAAATAATATTACCTCGAAGCAACTATTCTCAAAACGTGCTTTTTGCTCGGAATAAGGCATGAATAGCCTTCAATTCACCATTTCCTCCAAAATTAGGATTAAAAAGCTAAAATGAGCGGCTGCAGCGTGAGTTGTCTTAAGTTCCGCCTAAAAGCAGTTGCTGAAATTGGGTCATCATAAGGTTTGGATTATGAAAAAATACCATATTTAACATGAGAGTTTTCCAAATGATTATTAAGTACCAAGAAAAAACTGAATTATAGTGTACTGCGACTAAACCTTGGCTGTACAGAAGAAGATGTCGGCAAACACGTGGGATTGTCAGAGTTATTTGGCAGCTCTTTTTGTTTATTTTGCAATGCGCGAAAAAAGCGATGCCAAATCCTGGCCCTTTTTTATTCAATATATTTTTTTCGAATTGCTATTTTTGCGTAGCCCTTTGTGCTAAATTTAACTTATGCAAATTGTAGACAGCTGACGTCGAGAGTGTTTTCTCAGTTTACGCTAGAGATAAAGAATTTACTTTTACGCTTTGCGTTGCTTTTGCTGTTTGCAATGGCAGGATTGTGTCCGCTCTCGGCAGTTACAGGTGTTACGTGCGGAAGTAGTCGTGGATTTACAGATTGTGTAGCCCTAAACAGCTGCGACGGCAGTATCAGTTCGCATTTTCAAAATCACCACCTGTCAAGGGAAAATGTTTGTGGAAAGGATCTAATTCTGGTGAGGGCAAGTCTTTTGGAGCTCACAGAACAACAATTTAAGAATATGACGGTTTGTGTAACTCATCGCATTACCCTGGGAAAGTACCGGCAGGCCCCTAAGACCTGACAGTATCCAAGACATCATAGCAAGAAAACGGCGGGGACTGGAACATACGTGATTAATTTCAAGCTAGCCAGGGAAATTAAAAACATCTTTGGGGAAGCAACACCCGTTGGTTCGCGTAAGTTTTATCTTTGAAGATTTTCTTTTTTAACCAACGAATATTGTTTACGTTTGAAGGCCCTAAAGCTGATCCAGACTTCATTTTCGTATGAGTCATTTCACGAGCGCGCTCTGGGCGCCCCCTTTGGAGATTAAAGGACCCCTGCCGCAATGAATTGTTTGTCCTCAAAATTACACAAAATTTAAAGCAAAAACAACATTAACAAAACGTGCTCATTTTTTCACAAAGTTGCGTAGCAATGCAACTTCCTGCTGTTCGTTCAGGGTTTATTATTTTTTTACGTTTAGGAGGAGGCACATGGGCGTGGTAGATAATCGTATGGTCTCTAGGCCGCAGATTTTAGAAACTTTGCCGGCCAACACGTATCAGGAAGTTGATAACCCTTTATTTTTTGTTATACTAGCAATCCGCACAACATGCAGGAAGAAAAACTGAAGAGGTTGCTCAAAAAAAAGACCGGCTGTACCCCAAGGAACCTGAAGACAAGACATCCCATCAAAGGTATGTAGAGAGTACAATCCGTTTTGAAAAAAAAACAGGGAAAAATCACTTTCGTCACCTTCGGTAATAGTGTGACGTCACTTGAAAAATGTTCTTGCTTTTAAATTTTCATAGACCTGCCAAAGAGGCTGCTAAGGAAACCATCGGCCTCCTCGTGTCACTTCGATCCAATCCGTGAGCCTCCAACTCCTCAGAATATCCCCGCGAATCCATGCCTGACTCCAGGAACAGATTCTGTGTCTCCTGCACCACCCTTAGTTACCGACACAGTTTGTGTATATAAATCAGCTATGAACACGATTGCAAATCTCACTGCACAAGATACAAGATTTGAGCATGTTATCTCCCAACTGAAAACCCCCTTGGACAACTTGAGCAACGCTGAACAGTGGAATGTTCTACAGAAGACTAGTGAGGACTGTTTACTAGAGTGTAGTGCGATAGCACCTGGAAGTGGAGAGGAGCTCTTCAAGTGCATGGACTCGGCCCAAAGAGAAAAGTTGGAAGGTTCACTACACGGTTGTACTTATGACTGCATACAAGAACGTCAAGACTAAGAATTTAAAGAGACAGATACTTAGCCTTTACGCTTATAGATATCCAATGAGTATGCTGCGAAAAATTCACCAACCATACGGAAAACTATCCACATGGAAAATAAAACGAGCACGCTCTCATGGTAATCTACACGGCCCTGGTACTACCTCTAAAGTTACAACCAAGCACCGTGTACGTCTTCATGTGAACAAGGTCGATCACTTTGTGGAATTTACAAATAGACCATACATCTACCAAGACGTTACTTATGGTTACCGTAGTAAAATATTAATCCTAGACAGTACGTGGAGACAGAAGAGAGATGCCTAACGTTGTGAGGACGGTGACCAGATCTACAATGATTGAACAATACTTGGAGTATTGCAAAGAACAATGTCACGAACCACTGAGAATGTCAACTTTGTTCAAACTCCTGGAGGTTCGGGAGGCATTTCAGCGTAAGTCGCTCCAGGGCTTGGACAATACTGTAGCTTTTATGCGATGGGATTTCAGACCTTTAACACACTAGTTGAAACTCTTGAGGAAGGAGGAATGGAGAGGAATGGAGGAATGGTGTCTTGATGTCCGTAGAAAGCTCAGAGATGCAATCAACGCCATCTCAAGACTGACTTCCACGTATATTGCCAGCCACATGATTCTACTTGCGCTGACCACTGCTGACATTTTGCGCCTATTGATCCTGTCGAAGCCAACTTCCAGCAACCCTGTTCACATGGGCACGTATTCAGTTGCGATGAATGCCAAGGGATGAAGAATGGACTTCAGGAAGTCAGACTGGGGATCGAAGGGTCATTCTGGACGCCTTACAGAATTAAACGGAATTCAGGTGTGGAGAGCTTATGGCGTAGGGTAAGGTCATTCCCTATCAAGATATCATCGTAAAGCCTTAAGGTCCAACAGATCTTGTTTTAGATGTAGACTTTTTCTCAGTCAAGGAGGCTCGAATGTCAAGTGATGACGAGCAAAGTAGCGGTCTTTTCTTTTGCTTTGAGCCTGGATGTCAGATGGTTTTTAAGAAATTCAGTGAGTTTAAGAGTCATCTTGGTGTTGGCGAGCACCGCTACGTACGCGGCGGCTCTGAAACGGTGTATGGCAAACTCAGAAGAAACTGGGCCGAGAAATTCCTTACTGTTGAAACCGACAACATGGCGATGAGCAGCGTGACAAAAAAATTAAAATGAAGCTGCTGGTTCTTGTAGAGACTTACAGCTTTGCTGGGCTTTACACAAACCGCGAAGTCAAGCTGTACGGTTTACGGATGAGGTTAAACAGTACCTAACGACGAAATTCAGAGAGAACTGGCAACAAAGCAGATCCCGGAAAAGTGGCCGCAGACATGACAACATCAAGGAATCCAGATGGTTCGCGGACAGTTGAAAGGAAAGACTGGCAAACGAAGAGTCAAGTACAAGGCTTCTTATCGAGACTGACGGAACCAAGAAGCGCATGTAGAGGACGTACACGCAGAGGAGGAAGAGCTAGAAAAGCATAGGGCACTGGAGAACGTATTCGCCCAGCTCACTCCAAGACATCCAATCTGTTATGATTCCTACTGCTTGAGCGACCTCTCACGAGAGGAGAAACTAGACAGCTTCAGTATGGTTATGCTGAGAGAGATACTTAGGCCCGTTTCAAATAGCACGCCGTTTGAAACCATGCCGTGCTAAAGTCGTTTCGCACGACAGAGCTTGCCGTGCTACACGGCAGAGTTCAACTTAATTCTTAAATGGTACCAAACGCCGTGCTACAGCCGTGCCAAAGTCGAACCTAGGCCCGGTTCATAGGTCGCATTTCTGAAGTGTCGAATTCAGTTCAACGAATTAAATTCGACAGAAATTCGACGTCTGAATCGGCTGCCGCAACTCTATCGCACGTTCGACTGGTCTTGTCGCATTATCCGACAGAAATGCAAAACCGATTCAAACGTCTAATTTCTGCCGTGTCGAATCTAATACAAACATGTCAATGTATTGAGCATGCATAAATTTGACCCCACCAAAGAAAAAGAACAAACTTGGGCATTCTCCACCCAATACAACCTGAACATATTTCAACACATACTGCTGCATGGTCAGCCTTATCCCTCTCGCTCCATTAGCGGATAATTTTTCGCGAAATTAAAGTCCAGTACCGACCTTCGTCCGCCATATTGAATACACAACAAAACAGTTTCCGCTGATCGGTATACCCCGACAGCATTAATTCTGAGTTAAGTTCGACCCAAGTGCGACTTCTGAATCATTTCTGCCGTACTTAACTGAATGGAATTCGACAAGGCAGAAACGCGACGCATGAACCAGGCCTGAAATATTAATGAATTTAGTTCGGCACGACATTGGCACGGCGTTTGAAACGGGCCTTAGATATTTTGGAGTTCCCTTTTCTTCGAGAGATCGGAAAAAGAATTTGGTAGTGAGCCTATCCACATTCTGAGAAGGATGTGAATGTCGCCGTTAAGAAAACAAGTCCACAAACTGTCTACTTCAGAATGCATAGGTCGCCACACTCGAGGGGACTAGCCCCTGCGACTAGTCCCTGCGACTAGTCCCCTGAAGAGTTTACACGAAGGGACTGGTCGCAGGGACTTGTCCCAAAAATTCACACTGGTTTGAATTCGTGGGACTAGTTGCAAGGACCAAAGGTTAGTCCCTGCGACTAGATTTTGAAACAAAAATGGCCAGTTCAGACGATGGGACTTGTCTCAGTCCCCGACTTGTTGCAGGCAGTAGTCGCAGAGACTAGTCTCCTCGTGTGTGCCGACCTTATTGAGCGTTGTAAATACGGCTTAACAATTTTTTTTCTTTTAATGAACTAAGTTAACTAAATGGTTTTAAAAGCCATGTATTGCTACGAAACTAACAGCGTGGCATAGAGGAGTGTAATGTAGGAGTGGACGGTAGTGTAAATATATTGTGCGGAGTAATATCGTGCGAGATTAGAACCACTGTCAACTTTATTTGCCTTCTTGCAGGTTATCAGAAACACAGGGTAACAGAATAGACATTGAATTCCAGACGTGTATTTCTTTTCTTTCTTTCTTTCTTCCTTTTTTTTTTTTTTTTTTTTCGTTTTTGCTCGCCGGAAATATGAACTGTCTATTGACTCATCGCGTTGTAAACCTGTGCCAATTTGCTTAAATTGAATTCGGTGAAGACAACTTGTAATTAAGAGACAAACGCCATTTCAAACAAAATGAAACCAAATATAGAAAGCATACAATTCAGCATGACAATTCTAGCAGTCACTACTAATTAACAAATAAAGAAGCCTCGACTGTGCTCTGTTCTGTTGTAAAGCACGCAGGAAGCGGTAGAGCACGAAAGAAGCGTAGGGGAAAACACGAGACGTAGTCGAGTGTTTTTCCCTACTTCTTGAGTGCTCTACCGCTTCCTAAGTGCTTTACAACAGAACAGAGCACAGTCGAGACTTCTTTATTTGTTTTATGGTAAAGAATCAGATAATTTCCCCACGCATTCGGCTGAATTTTCAAACCAAATTTTATTTTCCAAACGAGCAAAAGTGGCGTCAGCCGTGCACTGTTCTCTGATAAAGCACGCTAAAATAAGCCAATCACAATCCTTGTTAGAATTGTTCAAATAATTTGATTGGCTAACGAAGCGACAGCTGTCAATCACAAACTGGACTTCAGCTAAGCTTTCAGTTTCGAGTAGTTTGAGCGGCTTTCGAGAGAAGAACGATGCCTTCAAAGTTCGCTTTTAAGTTAAATTTTAAATACGGATCTAAAGTCAGGTAAAGGTTTATAGTCCAGAGGAATCCGGCCGTATTGTGGCCCATGAAAACGAGCACTTTTCCAGTGGAAATTACGAAACGCGGAGCTCAAAGCTTGTGGATGAAAATGCGAAACGCCGAGTTGAATTTGAACGGAGCTGCAGTTATTTACGGCTTGTAGCCACATGCAGCAAGATTGCCCGAACTAGCGTAAAAGTTAGAAAGACTTAACGGCTCCCACTGGTTCTACTCCGAGCACAGAAGAGAATATCAGAGCAAGTTTTGCACTGACCACTCGTCGGTTTACTGCGCTGAGATCACCGGGGAACGAGCGTTACTACACTGCATGTAAGCGTTGTTTGAGCAAATGCGCATTTTTAATTGTAAATTTACAAAAATAAAGCTTCTCATCATAAACAGAGACAGTTCAATTGTTGTTTTACTTCTTAGTATAATTTCTGCCTTCGTAACAAATATAATGTTATTATCGAAGCACCGTTTAGGTTGAGAATTTGTGTATTTCGCTACAGCTGTACATGTTTTGTCGGCGGGAATCTAGCAAAACTTGTTATTTTAGTACAGATTTAACACTACTGCTGCTAACAATGGTCTCGGTGAGCCATATTTACTGCAGAAAAATAGTTCGCTTCCACTGCGTTTGTCTGAGTCACAGGGGATGTTTAATTTTGGTCAAATTTGTCAAAATTCCGTAGCAAAAATTTGAAAGCCAACTTACCATCATCAACCCGTGTTCTGTTCTCTGATAAAGCACGTTGTTTCAGCCAATCAGAGCGCGCGTTATATGGAAACTTTATTATAATACAACTTAACATGACTTAACAAGACAATAAGAATGTCTGTGACAGGCTAAAAGTGACTTAGACATATGTATTCTAGCGTGCTTCAATGTATGAAATCTACATTTTCTTTAGATTCTCGCCACAGCTGAAGTGCATTAGCGGTAAATAATTTTCCTTTCTAGGCAGTAAATTATATTATATGATTGACGGTTCTAGTTGTTAAATGTGATAGTCCTTTTTTGCATACAGTCCACAATGTTTTAAACCGACTTTAAGAAAAAACGACTTTTAAGCCAGACAGCCGGATAGTTTACATCGCAACCTTACCGCTTGTTTTTGTTTTTTTAATTCCTAATTTTGGCGGAATATTTGGCGAATTTAAGGCCATTCATGCCTTATCCCGATCGAAGAGCACGTCTAGAGAATATTTACTTCAAGTTAATATTATTTTATGCGGAAAACTTAAAATTTTACGTGGGAAACTTAGGGACAATAATCGGTGCTAAATTGGGTCACGCACGCTTTCGCGGTTGAATATTAGCTATGTTGATCGAACTCCGTTAGTTCAAAAAGGTTAGTGCCCAAAGTTTTTTCCTGCTCCCGGTACACTAGCCGTAGTACTAAACATGGATATTGGTCAGAGCTCCAGATCACGTTATGCTTTTGAGAAACACTTCTTTAACCAGCAACATGTCCGCTTAAATTTTGAATACTCTTTGTTGGACATTTTCAAAAAATCATGATTAATTTATCTTGAGCTCGATTTCAAATGTTTTACCGTTAATCAAAAGAATAAACATGAAATAAAATGATCAGTAAGTTTAATAGTCTTTGAGTAAAAGCATAATTTTTCAGCGCCTTTAGCGAAACGCCTAAATTTGACTCGAAACGGATCGATTTTCACGGTTTTGGATGGTCTTCGGAAATCGTCACCAGGAATATTGAAAAATAGCATTTAAAGCCAAATTATTGCTATTTTTGTTTATCATATGGACTAATTGTCTCGCACAGAAAATTTCAAGAAATTCTGCTCTCGGCCGAAAATCGAGTGGCTGGTTCTTACACTGACAGCTTCTTAAGAGGTACCAACTCTAAAACAACACATTATTAATCTCCTGTCATATTTGTGTTCTGCTCAATGCCCTAAAAGAAGTCACGAAAAGCTCCCGCTGTGGGCCTTTTACGGATGAACACCCTTAGAGCTACCAAAATCACTTTTTCAACCTCTAAAAGATACGACGAACACCACAGTAATTTTTATAAGAACCACCGGAAAATGAATCGGCTTGTATTCTTTATAAAGGACTCCTTGTGGAAAACTCTTCTTCAGAGTTTTCGCCTAGACGTATGTGCTATGATTGCGAGAGCTCGATGAAGTTTTATCTGGAGTCGTTTGCTCTATTCCTGTACCTTCGATTCGATAGGACGTAAAACATGCTAAAGAATAAGTCAATGTTTCAAGCAGGATTTCCTTGTATTCCGAAATTCTTAAAGGATAGACAATAACATTGATGAACGAGTTACTAAATTGCAACACCTTCATGATATGAATCATTAAATATGGCAAGCTTCGACAAGGCAAACAAAAGAAAATAACGATGTTAATAACATGGAAAGGCAGCCAGGTGATAATGAACGCTCCGGTGATAAGAAACAATGTTTTTGCCAATTTCTCATCGCGACCAGCTGCCTGAGGCATGTCAGGATGTCGGCACCTGTGTTTCCTCCACATCACAAAGTATGCCATGGACGTGAACAGAAGAGGGGTTGACACGGATGCGTTTATTATGACAAAAAAGGCCAATGGTGATATCATGTAGAAATGCAGAAGCACGCGGGATAAAATTCCCAACAAACCTACGATCCACGGGATACCAATGACACATTTGTAAAAATTTGACGTCAGTGCGCGGTGACGAAAAGGCCAGACGATGGCGTGCATTCTTTCCAGTGAAATACTCGCCAGTGTAAAGATGGAGATCACTCCCGTGAAAATGTCCACACATTGGAATGAAAGATTCAGAAGAAGCTTGTTCGAGTGAATCCCAACAGCAATGTACAGAGGAACCGATAAGGCTCCCACCAACATATCTGCGATGGCCAAACTAATTAACAAGAAGTGTGGACGTTTCCGGAGTCTTTTTTTCAGGAACATTCTAGTGGTGATAAGGTTACCTGTGGTTACCACTATGGCTGTCAAACTAAATGTTACTGTCCAGAAAGTATTCCAGTGTGTGAAGTCCATTGCACTTGTTCTAAAATGCATAATAAAAAACGGACATTATTAAATGATTATGGATTGTCCTCTGCTATTCTAGCGAGACTGGACGCAAGTGAACTCGACTTAAACACTGAAATGTATGTCTGTTTCAGCGCAGAGTATATAGACAAGGGGGTTTCAAAGAAAATTCCACCGCTATGATTATTCACCAGGTATGATTTGACCAAAAGATTACCGAGCACAACACTGATTACGTTAAAACATGGAAATTTCATAGGGATGCGATATGTCTCAAAAGTAAAAAAACGGTAGCAAAACACCTCAAGGCCTTATCAATAACATTTTTAACGCAGTTCAAAGTGTGAGAGGGCAAAGCTCCCGATTCCATAACCTCGCTATGAAATATCTTAAATCCGTCGTCTCTTCCGTCGCCTCTGGCTCGAATCATGTTGTCAGCTTTGTATCTGTGAATGGCTGGCACAGATGTGTTGCTTATGAAAAGACCTTTACAGAAATTTTCTGTAAACACTGCCGTTGAAAAAATATTGAATCGGCTCTCTCTGTTATGATTTTACTTAACATTAGGGGTGTATATCTACATCCAACCTGATTCTAAGCGGAGCAAATTTTGTACCATATACTTCGGTGCCTTTTTCGAAATTTTCAGCGAAGCTGAGTGGATACTGATATAAGTTAAAAATCGATTACTCGTATATTCTAAAAGGGCCTCAATCTCAGATTTGTATCAGATTACAATAATGTTCTGGTTTCTTAAGGGCAAAATCAAACGCTATTCCTTACAAGAAAGCAATAGATGTAGACATAAATTGATGGCGGGCAAGACAATAAGCTTTGATCCAAATGTAAATTTTGGAGACTTTTTTTGCAATGAATGTAAGTAAATAATAAAAAATGAAAAAAAAAAAATGTGAGTCGTGTCGGTAACAAATCTTAATTAATAGGGAGATTGAATCCAGCTTTCTTTTTTTCATTAAAGAAAATAGATGACTTCTAAGCTTCAACAAATTGACACTAAAACTTTATTATTTAAATATTGTCACCAAAAGATGAGTAATTCGAACTTCGACCGCCAAGTGAACTGGCTGCTAACCACGATACTAAATATCGTTCAATTCATGTTTAAACACATCTGGTAACTCGGTCTCTTGGCAATACACTTACCTTGGATTTAAGCGTAGTTTAATTTGTGACTGTGAGGTAATCCTGTAATGCCTTCTTTCATGTTATCGTTTTATATATGCTCACCATAAGACAAACGACTCGTACTGCGAGGAATCAAGTGCATATCATCAAGTGTATCAACCATCACTAGATAAAGGTAAGCCAGGAGCCAGGAGATAAATGTAAGCCACCTCAGTGTTATCGCCTTCAGTCCATCAAGAGTTTAAGTGCTACTGTGACGAAATCGATTCTTATTGGTTTTCGTAAGGCAAGCTAGCGATAGCAATTTGCAATGTCTCCAATGAGTCTCGTTCTAACATCATTTTTTTTTGTTAATGTTTATTAAATGATGGCGTGTAAAAACAAATGCTCCTGATGTTTTGCAACCTTCAATCGCACTTTACCAAAAATAACTTTTCGGGCATTTCTACCTCATTTTTATTGGTTCGTAAGAAAACCATGGTCACAAGCCTACGTAACTTTTAAAAAGCTTTTGACCTGTCTGTCACCTTAATTACATTAGTGGGACACTGACGGATGTACATGGATTTAGCTGTGTGCATTTTTTAGGAGTTGAGACGAATACTTAAAGTGCCACTGAAACGAAATTTTCGTAGTCTCTTTTTTTATCCCAATCTATAGTTTCAAACGTGCTTAAAGTAATGGTGAACTTTATTTCTGCCATATCCTAACGGAAAGTGCTTTTTTTAGATGTTGAAATCGACTTTTTGGAGCAAAACTGTGTCCGGGCTCTGGAACCGAATTTAAGGACCTTGTGACGTCACTGGTTGTATTCACGCAAGAAGCGCTCTAGATTCTCTCTTGTTTTCACTTGAGTTATTCAAGTTTATTTCTTCATATTGTCGATACCTACTAGTTTTCTACCTTGTAATTTCTGTCCAGCCTTGACAGGAAATACACATCATAAGCGTTGGAGGGCGCTAGAGAGTGTAGATTCACCAGAATAAATGCTACAGATTATAACAGCTCAGTATACTTTTCGAAGATCTTGAGTACTCGATTGGAGATTTCGAAGACGACTGTGGCAACTTTTGTATCACGTCCTGAAGCCTAAACACGATATTTCGTCGTCTGTTTTCAGCCTCGTTCTGAAATTTGGATTCTCACGTTTATCTAAGGTCTATTAACAAGGTTCGAATATATCTCGGCAACTTTACTGCATTAAAAGCCGTAAGCGCATCAGCCATCCGCACAATCACGAAGTTATTAACGGTCCACCATCTTTGAGTCGAGTACTTCTTTGCACACTGAGGGCATCTTTTTATGATACTAATAAGTGAGAGTTCTTGTGGTAGACAAAATGTATCTTTGAAAATTGTGATCCGCAGCAGGGTTTGCTTTATCGCCGCATACGTATCAGTGTAAACAAAGCGGGAATTTCGCTTCTCTTTTACACGTATCTCCCAATTGCAATATTTCACGGCCGATCGATTACTTTGAGTTCTTTAGCACATACTTATGTCTATGATCTTCATTTAATAATATCCAAGTTCAAAACAATTCGTTAAAACGTCACTAGTTTACACTCCTTTCGAAGGTTGATTAAACAGAATTTGAACTAATTTGCATATATGACCTTTCGCCGCCGACATTGTCACGCTTTCTCTCGTTTCCTGAAAACATACCTGTAGGGTCATGGCAGCTTAGTTTACCTTTATAGTTTAAATTCGCTCCCTCATATAAAAGAAGAGGGTTTCTTAAATCGTTGCTGTTGTGATAACTTGTAGGATGTAGCAGATACAACTGGACTAAAGGTCACTGTGGCACAATCTCGTCCGCCGTGAAACTCACAAAGCGTCAGGTTTCCTCGAAGCGAAGCAACTCGAAAACTCGAAGCGTTGTTGCTGCGATTCGTGCAGCAGCAGTCCGGATAATATTTTCAAAAGCCGCTTTCTCTTGTTTTCATGTCTTTTTTACTTTATGAGTGTAGATATTGTTTAATTGAGTGCTGGCATTTCACCAAGAGTCCTGATCATTTTGCGATCTAAGAACTCCCACTCGTTTGCTTGCTTACATAAAATATCCCGCAAACATCCAATTAAATAGACTGGAAAGCCCCAGGATCGACTCTCGACCTCTTCATGTCTAAGGCTACTGTGATTATCTGCTTTACAGCTCTGAGATGTCCTTAAGATGTTTTTTGGGGGGCTTCGAACAGTAATCTCTTCTCCCATAATCACTCTAAATTTTCAGCGCAGCATGAGAGTAATACAACCAGTGACGTCACTAGGCTGTTTTGGCCGCGCCAAAATGGCCGCCAATTTTGGGCTTAACCAGCCAACTTCGAACGGCTGAAAAAGCAGTTTTCGCTTACCGCATGCGAAAAAAAAGTTTGCAGTGTTTCCAAGTAAGGTTGAAACTTTATTACTAAGCAAAAATCTCACATACAAAAATTTCGTTTCAGTGGCACTTTAAGTAAGAGAGTAACTTAATGCTACCTGCCTTATTTTTGCTTAATTTTTTTTTGTTTATGGAAGCGCACGCTACTAAACAGAAATGGAGAGATTCACAGACGTGGCATTTAAGGGACTGTTCGCGATTCACAGAAAAGGAAATTGCACACTGAAATTAAACTTCTTCCTCCCAGACACTGTTTGAAAAAGGCAATGCGATCGATATAAATTTACGATAAAAGTACAAAAAATATTGAATAGCAGATTTGCACGTTGTCGTCATTTGACTACAACTACCAGAATTCCTTTCGTTTTTTCTTTATTATTTAAATTTTAAATTCCCAGTGGGGTTTAAATAGCAATTGCCCTAATTAGCATAAGAAACAGAAAACGTGAAGGATTCTGGTAGTCGTAGTCAAATGACGCCATCATGCAAATCGCCTATTACGAAGAATAGTAAATATAGTTAAAAGAAGCTTGTCGAAATTAATTCATTTTGAAAACCTTTTGAACGCTATTTATTGTTTTTTTTTTCTTCTCATTGAAATATACACTGTAGCCTACAGCTTTGTTTAGTCGGCTACAAGAAGGAACGATCCAAAATAGTAAAAATAACTTTATTGCTGCAAAGTTCATCTTTGTGATCTAATGCAAGTTGTTGTTTCATTGTCAGCTGGTCCACCAAGATTACACATTTAAAACACAAAGCTATCAAGACTAAACAAACGAAACTGGATCGGTAGAGTTTACTAGCACTCATTCACAACATTTGATGTTCACGAAAATAATTCGGCTTTCTAGAAAAGACTATTTGTACAATGTATGTCTTACATTCAGTCTGTAATTAGTACAGGCAATTAAAAATAGTCTTCAAATTGACAGCGGATGTTTAGGTGTAATGCAAGCTAATAATACTCCAGTGCCTTGGGGGTCAAGGCCCAAGCCATTTGAGCAATCGAGTTTGGCATTGAACTCTATTAAAGGATGGATTAGATCGTGAGATTCAACATGCCTTGCCAGCTTGATCAAAGAAATAGAATGTCTGATTCCAGCATTAAACTAGTCCAAGTGGTCGATATTGAAGTGACGGAACCTTCGCTAATTATCGCTCGATGTTAGTAATCCATTATATATATATTTCTTGTACTTTTTTGTTTTTTTTGCTTTTGGTTTTGCTTTTGGTTTTGCTCCGAGGAGTTACTGAAATGGTATAGATCGAAACATGGCTCAAGGCTATACCATCCACAAGTGAAAAGTTATACCATATTCCGGTAAGCCTAAATATGACTGTCCTTATGACAACTGGGTCATAGTATTTTCCATTGCTATTACTAATTGCTAACTGAGGCAACTTCTAACTTCTTTAAAAACGTACACCGTTTCTCTGTATATTGCCCAAATGGAATAAATGATGTTCTCAGTAGACTGAATAAAACAGCAATTCGAGCAATGCTTAGGATGAGGTTGAAAATAAATAAATAAATAAATAAATAAATAAATAAATGAAAACAACAACAAAAACACACAAAATAATATTGTACACGAAAGCTAACTTTTGGGTAGATATAATTTATATAATTATGACTTCTGCTCTTTTGCTAGGCCATTTTTTTCAAGGAAATATTGGAGGTTCTTGTTGGTTTTTGCAACAGTAATCACTTAATCACTGAGTGCACATCAGACAGTTTCATTTCCTGCTGTATATTATCAGTAAAGTAACAAAATTAATAAAAATTCGAAGAACCAAAAGACCGCTTTTGACAGCAGTTATATCTGAGTGTCTAAACAGGCGGGAGTGAATATTTCCAGCTGAACAGTTGTACACGGAAAAACGACACGCGATTCCGTCAATGTCTGCACTGCAAAAAGTAAATATTAGCGCCAGCGCGAGGTTTTGTTTTGTTTGATTGTTTTTATTTGTTTGTTGTTTGGTGGTTTTTATATTTTAATTTTATTATTTAAAAAAATCAACAACGGCCAATAACACTTCAACAAGACATTTCACATGTACTTTCCCTCTATTGCTTGATGTCGGTTGACGGCTGTGGACTGGAGAATGAAATATATGTTTATACCAAGGTGTACTCCCTCCTGGTAACAAGTGCTAAGTAAGAGCAATTTTTGTCACTATTGAGAAGCAAAAAAAACACACATAAGTTTAATTATTTAACAAATAAAGAAGCCTCGACTGTGCTCTGTTCTGTTGTAAAGCACGCAGGAAGCGGTAGAGCACGAAAGAAGCGTAGGGGAAAACACGAGACGTAGTCGAGTGTTTTTCCCTACTTCTTGAGTGCTCTACCGCTTCCTAAGTGTTTTACAACAGAACAGAGCGCAGTCGAGACTTCTTTATTTGTTTTATGATAAAGAATCAGATAATTTCCCCACGCATTTGGCTGAATTTTCAAACCAAATTTTATTTTCCAAACGAACAAAAGTGGCGTCAGCCGTGCACTGTTCTCTGATGAAGCACGCTAAAATAAGCCAATCACAATCCTTGTTAGAATTGTTCAAATAATTTGATTGGCTAACGAAGCGACAGCTGTCAATCACAAACTGGACTTCAGCTAAGCTTTCAGTTTCGTGTTTGAGCGGCTTTCGAGAGAAGAACGATGCCTTCAAAGTTCGCTTTTAAGTTAAATTTTAAATACGGATCTAAAGGTAGGTGAAGGCTTATAGTCTAGAGGAATCCGGCCGTATTATGGCCCATGAAAACGTGTACTTTTCCAGTGGAAATTACGAAACGCGGAGCTCAAAGCTTGCGGATGAAAATGCAAAATGCCGAGTTGAATTTGAACGGAGCTACAGTTATTTACGGCTTGTAGCCGCATGCAGCAAGATTGCCGAAACTAGCGTAAAGGTTAGAAAGACTAAACGGCTCCCACTGGTTCTACTCCGAGCACAGAAGAGAATATCAGAGCAAGCTTTGCACTGACCACTCGTCGGTTCACTTCGCTGAGATGACCGGAGAACGAGCGTTACTACATTACATGTAAGTGTTGTTTGAGCAATTGAGCATTTTTACAAAAATAAAGCTTCTCATCGTAAACAGAGACAGTTCAGTTGTTGTTTTCTGTCGTTGTTGTACTTCTTAAGTATAATTTCTGCCTTCGTAACAAATATAATGTCTTTTATCGAAGCACTGTTTAGGTTGAGAATTTGTTTATTTCGCTATGTGTTTTGTCGGCGGGAATCTAGCAAAACTTGTTATTTTAGTACAGTTTTAACACTACTGTTGCTAACAATGGTCTCTAGTGAGCCATATTTACTACAGACAAATAGCTCGTTTCCATTGCGTTTGTCTGAATCACAGGGGGTGTTTAATCTGGGTCAAATTTGTCAAAATTCCGAAGCAAAAATTTGAAAGCCAACTTACCGTCATCAACCCGTGCTCTGTTCTCTGATAAAGCAAGCTCTTTCAGCCAATCAGAGCGCGCGTTATATGGAAACTTTTTTATAATCATGCTTAACCACTATGATGTTGATTTACCAATCAAAACCGCCATAATTGTTCTTATTGTTGCTTCTTGATTACTTGACAAAATGCTAGAAGTAAAAACAAAACTACAATCTAGCCAAACTAATTCACAAAAATAAATAATGAAAGGGATATACAGGTTAGCCGTAAATTTCGATTATTCCAAGGCTTTACGAAGAAAATCCTCCTTGGAATAATAGGTAATAAGGCACCCCGGGAAGCAAGGTAAAGGTGATTTTACCGTATAACAAGTGACCTTTTTCACGAAACTTAAGGTAAGCAATCTTAATTGTGTTGCTAGATAGCAAGATGCATATATGTCAGCTTGTTACTGGTGTTGATTGACTTAATCCATCACAACTGCTGCTCCCTAAGCAAATAAAATCCTGAAACATCCCTTTTTCCCATAAGTCTCTACTCCAATAGGTTATGTTTGGCCGATCGCACATATGTATTTTGTAATTTTGTCGAAAGAACAGGCTGGTGGACCGAAGCAAAAAACAAACAAACAAACAAACAAGATTTCCAAATGAAATTAAGGGAAACATTGTTGCGAGGAGATTGCTGTATTGCGGTCATTTGTGTATTTATTGAGCAAATTACAACCCATATTAAAAGTCAAGAGCAGCTTATTAACCGAAAAATTAACCTGGCGAATTGAATTCTGAAGCTTCTGTCGCTGACAGTAATTGTTGGCTTTGGTAACAATGATCATTTTAACTCAATAGACGGAGTTTTTTATTGATCCGGCAGAATTTCAGTTGGTGTAAATACTTCTCGCGTTAACTCCGTTCAGTTCCATAGGGGTCTTCTATGTTGATTCGTCTCTTTTTTTTTTCTCTTTCTTTCTCTTTATTTTTTCTTACTTTTTCAACGCAGTAACGTACTCCGCAAACTTTCAATTAATTAGCAATGTTATTTGTTGATCACGTTGGACGGTAATTCAGTAGGTTCACGGCTCAAGGCATTCTAAGTGTGAATACATTTGCTGACGCAAACAAGTTTGGTAACGAACGTTTGTTATCGAACTTACATACATACATTACTTAATTTATCCTTGGATTTCAGAGAAGCTAATGCAGCCGATATGAGGGTTCCCAATAGGTTTGGCGGGAAGCTGGATTTGGCTTGTTTTCGTGGTGATATTCGGGATTTAAGCTGAAAACAGGGGCGGGAAGCGGGAATTTCAGTTGTCTGTGGGAGCGGGATTTGGTGTTTTTATAAGGTTGGGATGCGAGATTGGCAAGCCTCTCCCACCCCCCTCTTTCTATTTTTTGGTTCTCGCCCCATTTTCCGCGCAGACAAAACACCGAAAATCCCGTTCCTCGGTCTTTCTTTGCTTCCAAACCCCACGGAAACGCTTGCTACGCAGGCTAAGGCTCTGTACCCTGCCAGGTCCTGTTAAACGTATCCATTATCGCTTACCCTACGGTATTATCAGACCGTATGAGGTCTTTGAGTCCTATTGAGATCTTTTGTGTTGGCCTCTGACATATATGACATTTTTCCATTTCCGACATTTGTTCCGGTATTCTTGACCTCAGTGTCCTCAGTCCCCATCTTCTCTAGTTTTTCTAGTCTTTCGATCTTTCTACGAGCGCCAAGTGGTTGTTGTTCAACACTTTACAGTAAAACTGTTACAGTATATAATGGCCAATATTTTATAATTGTTTTATTATCATCATCTCTTGTTTTATATTATTATTTTCACTCTATTAATGTCACAGGTACATATATATCAGTAATATTAATTGGACCCAGTGGAGTACAATTCAGGGAGTAATCGCGCGAGTAATTTCAAATTCGGACGAGCGCGAAGCGCGAGGCCGATTTGAAATTACGAGCTCGATTACTCCCTGAATTGTACGACACGAAGTCCAATTACTAATTATTCGTGTCTATAGCAAATTTCAGAATTAAAAATGTCTTTTGAGAACTTCTTTTGACCGAAAACGTATAAAAGCTGTAGGAAACATTGCAAAGAAAGCCATTAAAGCGCGCGCAATTAACGTGCTAATCACGTGGGTATCCATTTACGGGTGTCCAATTACAAAAAGTTCAAACTGGATACCTGTAATCTGGACAGCCACGTGATCGCGCGCCGATTACGTGGCAAATAGGCGCGCGGAGAACCAATCAAGATCGAGAATTTCGTTATAGATACGATTACTGTAGTAGCTATATTGTTTGAATACTAAATGGGAAGCTAGCTCTGATATCAACAAAATTAGGTATATACTGTAAAGTAAGAAGAACCTCAAAATATTCTTCGAAGCGTTTTTCCTTTTTAAATCCCGCTCGTTTTCTTATTGAAGTGTTTTCCACGACCGTTTATTTTTCTAATTGAATCTTCTTCCCATTTTTTTCGAAAACGATCTCAATGAGTTCTCTTTAAACTTTGCCTGGCTTTAATCTTGAAGATCTACATCTGGACTGTAAGTGTAAGAGACATTCAGTCGCTGTAAGAGACATTCAGTCGCTTTAGAATTCAGATCCAATTGAGTGCCAAGAACACAGCTCACTTGCAAACATTGTGACGTCATCTTACTGTTGCCTTGGTAACAGTGTCTTTCAACAAACTTTCATTTCAAAAAAAAAGATTTTTCAATATATGTTGAATGAACAAAGCCCCTTCAGTTTCCTTTTAAGCTCCGACAGCGAACAGTATCGACTGTTGGGAATGTTGTACAGTACTCGGTTAAAATCACGACCATCAAAGGCCCCCTGATTAAACCACGACTCAGTTTCCGGCCTATTGCTCATGACTTAATGATTGACATATTTAAGACAATGTTGTCATCTTGTTTATTAGAGGATTGGATGTCAAGAAAACAAAGAAGGCAACCGAGGTATGTTGAAAAGACTAACTTGAGTTTGCTTTTAACACTCAGTCCAAAAGTTTAAAGTCAAATAAGTTAAATAAGCCTTTGATTTCCTCCTTAAATAATGAGCCTAGACTAAATCGCGCGCTTGCTGATAACCAAACCATTTTATAAGATTATCTTTAAAACCAGCCGTATAAAATTTCATTCAGTTTAAGCTGATATGACTAGTAGTAGTCAAAGATTATGTGAGTGCGTTCGACGCCGTCACTTTAATTAATATATATATATACCTTAAATTATTTCACTAGCTGACTTTCAGCCTCTGTCTATTGCTAAAATCAACGTTTTTCATCGGCAACCGAGGTTTTACAGACAGATATATCATAGTGTCAAAGTCCATTCTATTTTAAGAGGTCCCCTGTACAAACTACGATTTGTTGATACGTTGCGTGACAGCGCCAGTTTCCGTAGACTCCTAAGTTTAATAGCACTAAAATATTTCCATTTATAGCCTTCAAATTTCGTGCAAAATATTCTCACATTAACTGGTAGTGTTTAAGCGTAAAAGCTAACTTGTAAAAGTATATTTTACATACACTATTCTTAGCTGGAAGCACAAACATAAGTAAACATTTGCAATCGTGTGCTTGTTTGTGGTCAGCGCAAACAAACTCCGTGCGACTGTTCGAGTATTCCCCTGATGAATATAGTAGACAGTATTTACATAATTTGCCGTTCCTTGGTTCAGGCTCCCTCTTAGCCTATGGATCTCGGCTTCAGAGTACTTTTCCGCGATTCCAAACAATACTGATTCAACCCGATAAAGACTGAGCTACATATCTCTGTCGCGACTGGAACTAATCAACAAATGCAATCAAAATGTAGAGCTGTTCCCACGGCGATTCAAAGTCGTGTTCGTTAAGATATAAAATAAACAAGGACAATTCCCTCAGGTTTCCATAAACGCTGCCGTCGAAGCGCTTAAATTCACTAAAATCCAACGCTGAGTGCACAAAATAGCGAAGCCTACGGCGACTGAATGAAAAGAAGTCATAGAAAGATCCGGCGCAAAGACAAGCTCACATGGCCTACTCACATGCTCACATGTTCGCCGCATGTCTTGTCCCATGTCTTAGTAACGGTACCATTTTACTGGCCGTGAAATGCCCCTGCAAAAATCAAGCGGGGTGGCCATTTTGGTGTCCTTACAGGAATGCGGGTTTTTTCTGCATATAACCCTGCACAGGGAAACCAACTCAAGAAAGCCACAGGTCAAAATTAAGCTTCCGTTCTCCGAACGCAATAATACAATCCTAAAAGTTGATATCATTATCCTCAAATGGTGTGGACTCGCACACATTCTAAATAAATCTAATTAAATTTCCTGCAAGCTATGTCTTCTAGTAAACAACCGTTTACAACAAGACCTGTCTCACCTGATACCACACCAAAGACTAGTACAAGCATCGATATGGAGGCTTTTATCAACAGGAACAATCGCGGCCGCTGTAACCAGCACAGTGCAAACCACCATTGAAACGTCCCATTTGCACACCGACACGCAACTTGCTGGTGGAAGGGCAGGTACCACCTGGGCTCCAATATCAATACAAGCGACGGTGTCCGACCATTCGGCGATTATAACACCCGTTACGGCAAGTATGAAGAAACCCATCTATCTATCTCATTTATCTTAGATGATTCAGAAAATTTAGTCTTTTCCAGTCTTGCCCTGGAGCTGGGAGAAGGCATTAGAGGTAAGGTCAAGGCCAACGTTTGGGCTGTAGCTCGCATAGCTTTTTGTCTAGCTCCTACGTTTGGTAACTCAATCAACACTTCTAATCCCAGCTGGGGGCTCAGCTTACATGTATTCTCGAGCCTTGTAAGCCTCTGAAAAAGAGCAGCATTATTTATCAATGGATATCTGCAGGAGTAGAGGACAACATAAATATAAACTCAGTCTACGAGGGGCCTGATTCTCAAATGCTTGCGTTTACTAAGAAATTATTTTATGGCCCACTCTGGAAACGACGTGATAAATAAACGAAGCGCTTAGCACCTGGCTCTGTTTTGTGTTTAAGTTAATCCAGTCCGGTATGTACTTGTGTACTTTAATAGTGTCCCGTATAAGTTCACCCTTTGGTTTCCGAACGGGGCATTCACGAACTCTTTTGTTTTTTGCTCAATATAAAAGATTCCAATTTAACTAAATTAAACTTCGTGAACGCCATGTCTTCTGGAAATCGCCCGTCTACAGCAACTCCTGTCCCACCTCAGACTGCCACAAAGACTAGGATAAGCGTCGATATGGAGGCTTCAACAGCAACAATCGCGGCCGCAGTAACCAGCACACTGCGAGCTGCCATGAAAACGCTGCGTTTGCACTCGGACACGCCATCCGCCGGTGGAAGCGCAGATACCACATTGGCACCCATATCAGTAGAAGCGACGCTGTCCGACCGGTTGGTTATTACTTCATCCCTTACGGCAGGTATGAATTAAGGAGCCCAGCTCCTCCGATGCTTCCTCTATCTTATATAATTCAGAAAAACAAGCATTTTCCAGTCTTTTCCTGGAGCTGGAAGAGGGTGGGTAGACATTAACTAAGGATAACATCAAGTAATAAAAATAAAATAATAATAATACATAATGTTTTAAGAGGAGGCCTCCAGTTACCATAAGGTGGTTTTCAGGAGGGTCCTCTGAGAAAAATAACGACAAAGTTTGGGCTAGAACGCACGTAGATTTCGGTTTTCTACTTTCAGTAACCCCACGTCTTGATATTTCTACTTCCAGCTTACTCTCGAGCCTTGTAAGCCTCTCAAAAAGATAACCATTATTTATAAGTGTTAAAAACTGGATCATTGGATAATGCAGTTGGAGAGTTTTCATTGGTTTAGCTCTTATGCGTTTGAGCCATTATACCATATGGTAATCGTACGCTTGAGCTTTTTAATTTTATTTTGGTCTAGTTTTCTATCTTTTGGGGGCATTTTTAATAAAACGATTATTCTATTCGCGATTGTTGGATATGAGATGATTATAGCCAATTCGGCGCTATGAGCCTCGTTGGCTATCTATCACCTCATGTCCAACGCGCGATTGTGGAATGAATAATAATTAATGAAAGTTATTGGCTTAGGGGACAACGTACAAAAATGAAAAACTACCTAGTTTACGAGGGGCAGTGGTTAAATGTTTGCGTTTACTTACCACTTATTCCATGAACCCAAGCTGGATGCGAGGTGATAAATTAGAAACGAAGCACTTAGCACCTAGCTCTGTTTTGTGTTTAAGTTAATCCAGTCCGGTGTGTACTTTTTATACTTCAAGACTGTTCCGCGTTAGTTCACCATCTCGTTAAGGGGCATTCATGAACTCTGTTTTTGTTCAATGTGCGCATTCTAAGTTAAAAGTTGTCTTCTGGCAATCGCCCGTCTACAGCAACTCCATTACTACTTGATACTGCTGCAAAGACTAGTGTTAGCGTCGATGTGGAGGCTTTAACAACAACAATCACGGCCGCTGTAACCAGCACAGTACAATCCGCTGTGAAAACGCCGCATTTGCTCACGGATACACCATCTGTCAGTGGAAGCGCAGGTACCACCTTGGCTCCAATATCAGTAGAGGCGGCAGTGTCCGACCAGTTGGTGATTACTTCATCCCCCACGGCAGGTAAGGAGAAGCCCAGCTTCCCTGGAACTACTTCTAACTTAGATAGCTCAGAGAAACTAGCCTTTTCTATTGTCCTATAGCAGAGTTGAGTTGTAAGGTCAAGGCCAATGTCTGCCCTATAGAGAACGTAAATTTCAATGTCCTGTATTCAGTAACCCCGAGCCCTCACTGCTATTCTATTTTAATCAATCAATTCTTTTATCCCATAAAGTTTGGCTCGGCAGTGTTTACAAGTACGGTTTTATTTATTTATTTATTTATTTATTTTAATCGTAAAGTCATGGATGAAACGGACACAGAGGATTTTGTTTGCAACAAACTTCAAGGGAGAGGCAGTGGCCTAATGATCTGTGCGCTGGTCTCCTGATCGAGCAGTCTGGGCTTCAGCCCTGGCCGGGGTAATTACGTTGTTTTTTTGGGGTAGGACTCTACTCACATAGTGTCTCTCTCCTCCATGTCCACCCACGTGTATAAATAGGTACCAGCAAATTTTAATGCCGGCGGGTAAACCTGTGATGGACTTGTATCCCATAAAGGGGGGAGTAGAAATACTACAAACCGTTTCATACTACAGAAACCGGGATAAGCTCCAGTTGATGGTGCCACTGGGCTATCGCCGGCTATCCCGGCGGATGGTCTACGCATTTACTCTTATTTTAACGTAAAGCGCGTCCCAACTGCCTAAATGCCCACTCGCCAACAGCCAGTTACGAGTGACAGCCTTGCTTAGCAGAATACTTGACAGCTCGGCCAAGCAGACAACCCCTTGACAGTTTTATTTCTCTGAAGAGAAAATAATGCCAGCAATACTAAGAGAAAACGTTGCACAAATTGATATGCTCACTGCGCTTTGTTCATTTTTGTAATTTCTTGTCGATATTTTTCTTCTGAACCTTACTTTTTGGTTTTTGGTATTGACATATTTTTTTTGTGCTACGTATTTATTACTGCAATAAGCACTTTAAGAAGAATTGACAAATACTTGTGAAAAAATAGTTCGTGGCAAGTCTGACGCGACGTTTCGTCTCGGCCAACAAACTCTTCAGAGACCTTTCAGAGTTTAAAAGCAAACTCGTTAATCGCTCAAATTCCCGTTCGCAAATTCAGGGTGTTAGCAGTCTGGCCCTCTTTCGCAGAAGGATTCCCAACCAAAAAATAAAAATGTTGTACTCTCCCAGAAAACGATTGTTTTATACGACGGCCACTTTCCTCTGTCCTCAAGCTAACCGTTGTAGAGAGGCTCGTTTGTACTAATATAACACCCACTAGGGGATTCTGTTACTGAAGATGGCTGAACCTTCATATTAAACAAGTTTACATTAAAGAAGCCAAAGTCACCTTGAGGACTACTTCCTTTCTGCCCGTTATACAGACATTTGGTACCGTATATATCATTTTCTAGCTAGAAGAATTAAAAGCATATGAACATATTCCATTTGTTTATTTTTGGCTTCACTGTTTCAGATTACGCTGGAAATTTGTTTCAAGAGACACTACTGATTCAGTTGTTATGGTAGATTCAATTCCAAAACTTACAGAATTTACACTATGCTTTTGGATGAAGACGAGTTACAATAATCAAGGGACGCCACTCAGTTATGCTCTCCAGGGAAGGATAAATGACCTTGTCATAAAAAAACTTTAAAAGCTTTCGTATAGCTATTGGGAATAAGAATTACAGGTAAGTACTATATTTTAAAAGAAAACCACAATTTTAAACATCAAGTATCCTCTTCCTTCTCCCCTTCCTCCTCCTTCTCTTCCTCTTTCTCGTCCTCATCATAATCATCATGATGATCCTCATTCACATCATCATCGTCATCCTCCTTCTCACTCTCTTCATCATCATTCTATTCGCTCCCCCTCATTCTCCTCTTCATCTCTTCTTACTGCCTTTCCTCATCCTCGTCAACCTTCTCCATCCATCTTTTAATTTAGGTAATGCAGTCCAAAGCAAAGATGTTATTTTTTCCACCAGGCCCAACTTCGCTTCACCTCACTTCACCTCACTTCACCTCACGTCACGTCATTCTCTACACTTTACTTTGCCTTATTTTACTTCATTTTATCTTATGCATTTTTTTTTTGTTTTCTTATGTGTCCTTTTGAACCTTTAATTTGATGTCCTGTTTTGATTTTAGAGAGTTTAAGAAAATCACGGCAACGGAAACGTCGCCAAATAAAAGATTTAATGAGCAGGACAAATGCTGTGCAAGTACGTTATAAATTTTGGCCGCATTTTTTGCCGTACTCTGCACAACAACAATGTGAAATGACCAAATTCTGCGTTGTCTGGAGAACGTGAACAACGACGGCTAATTTTCTAAAATGATATTTCGAATTTATCGCTGTATCCCAGATTCAGTTTCGTGATACTTTTCACAGAGATAAACATAGTAAATTACTTGAGGGTACCGCGAGATTCGTAGGTAAAATATAAATCCTTTTTTATTAACGTCGTCCTCGACGTCGCCGTCGTGGTTTCTTAATTTCCCTACCTCTTGTCCTTTGACGGCTTCTTAAAATGAAACTGAATCTCTCAAAGTTAGGTCAAACGTCGAAATCAGAACATCGTTGTTTTTGACCATTTACTTCCATTCACTTTTACTTCTCTTGCATTCACGCAGCCCTACCAGAATATCGGCAGTCGATGGGAAATTGCACCGCATTTGTGTGACGTGGGAAAATACCGCTGGCAATTGGAATTTTTTATAAAGATGGACAACTCGGTAAAAGGGGCACAGGCGCGAATCTTGGTGGCGTGATTGAAGATGGGGGACGACTTGTGTTAGGTCATAACCAAGCAGACGTGGATCTGGATAACTTCTTTATTGGAACTTTGGGTCATGTGAATATATGGGATTACGTACTTTCTAGGGAAAACATCACTGCACTCTCTCGGTCCTGCCTCTTTGGAGAGGGGAATGTTTTAAAGTGGGTGGAATTTAAGCAAGGTCTCCAAGGAGACCTTAGTGTGTTAACTCCGTCACCATGCCAACCATAACAAGTTGGAGACCACAGTATATTTAACAATTACTTCCCAGCTGAAATCCTGGTGGCAATCGACAGCTTGGCTACCGAGCTATGAAGCATGGTGATTATTCTGAAAATAATATTTTAACGAGATCAAGGAAATAAATAGTTATTATGAAACAACAAGGCGACCTAAACTCGCCTAGACTATATATGTCTCAGAACTTTTATCTTCAACAGCATCTAAGACCGTGGCGTTTGGAATCCAGTAAACTACTCTGAAAAAGTTGCATTTTCCATTATTCTATAATACTCGCACAATTCTGAAAAAATAATCAAAGGAGGTCGTTCCAGAAAGCACTTTTTTCTCGCCATCACTTAAAAGTACCAGTTCAAACTACAAGTAGATACTCACCCAGTTGTCAAGTTCCAAATCTCACAAAAATTCGCCTCTAAATGTGCCGAAAATTCGAAGTTGCCAGCGGTCGTTTTTCAAAGCATCGTGACCGCATTAGTTTCACCCAACGCAAATTCGTAGGATGCGCCATTATGCCGTTTGCGCGCTGATAGTGATTTGGTTGATTTCAAATACGTACAAAGACAAAAAGGTTAAACTTAGTAAGCTATGGAAAGGTTATCTCAAGGGTGGAACTCTGAAGAATGGGTATAACATGACAACTCTTTAACTGGTCAAAATACTTTCTATAAGTAAAACCAGTTTAAAAAATCCAGTCGATTAATCACATTACTTTTGTGTTTCATGGATTCTATTTTTAAGACCTAATCTGTCTACGTGTACCAGGAGTGCATTTAGACATAGAGCAGTTTTTGGTTGGATCTCGTCGCCGTATCAGAACTTTATCTGCGTTTAATTTCGGAAAATTCCCCCAGGCGTTGTTCAGGTCCCATATCAGTGTTACCTCCTCATTAAGGTGATTCCTCACATTTGCATTGCGCGTCCTTACTGTGCATAATTTATGGCGTCACTAGCGAGCGCTCGTGCACGCGCACATTGAAAACATGGCGGATTTGCTATGATATTGAGTTCTGTCAGTTGAAAAATGGCTATAGTTCGCTAACGAGCTCGGGCACCCCAATTTTTTTCCAGTCGTTTTAATAAACTAATCAGACGCCTTATTTATTGATTTATTTGGTTATTTATAATTCGCTTTGAATGTTAGGCAACGCACACTGACAGCAGACGAAAAAGGACGACTGGAATGTTAACAAAAATACAGAGAGGGCTTTTTCTCTGCCGATGTTTTATTGATGTTCCGATAAGTTTACGTGTTGGTTTGTCGTTTTTCAATCAGATCGAGGGCGCTTTTATCTAAGGACTGGGTCTGTATACTCTTGAAGAAGTACGATTCTCTCAGACTGGCTCACCATGGACGACGGTGCCTTGGACGTACAGGATTCCTGGATTTGCAGACCTACCAGTACGTGGATTTCAATGTGCATCTTCTGCGAAGTGCTCCGGACGAAAACGCCATTTACTCCTCTAAGGCTCAACAGAAAAGTTGTTTTCCTTTATTTTTTTTAAGTCAGACAAGTAATTTTGGTATTCGCGTACGACGCAGTTTAAATGAGATCATAACTAGCTAATTGACGGCTTGCGACAGACAGACAAAAAGACAGACAGACATGACGACTTAAACGTTCAAACAAAATAAAAATTGAAAACTGACAACGTAAAAAATGTCAGTGTCATTTTGTGAAAAAACACAACCGTTTCGGGCATCGCCTTCTTCAGCCCTTCTTCTTCTTGACAATGAAGAAGTCTTTTGCCCGAAATATTTGTGTTTTTCACAAGATGACATTTTAACATATTTTTACTTTATCAGATTTTAATTTTTATGTTGTTTGAACGCAGGAGCCATAATTAGAGACGGAGACCATAAGTCTTGGGATCCGCGCGCACCTATGATATGCGACAATTTTGCTATTTTTAGGACAAAGTGCGCCACCCTGACATATATCCGCGCGGATCCACACACATGTTGTGGGTTCTCGCATGGATGTTGTCATGTTGCGTGATCAAATGGCGAGAGTTGCGAGATTCTCTTGCGGATTTTTCACAGCGATGGCAGGGAATAAGAACCAGAGCGCTTATATGTAGTTTTAGCCCTGAGCTAGTGAAAAAAGGTGAGTTTTTCAGGGTCGATCTGACTTATAAAGAATAAAGCTTATATAAGAAAACTCTCTACACTGGTATCGAGTTAATTTGTGAGTTTCTCAAACAATGCTTAATCATAACTAAAACCAGTTTTTGATAGTTTCTTATTTTTTCTGCTTGTTAGGCGAGTTTGCAAAAGTTTTAGAAAGGAAATTCTCAAACTCATTAATAATTCATTAAGTTTAAACAAAGGAAATCATGACCGTGACGGTGTTTGGATATCTGATCTTAATTAGCATAGATTTGAACGATTTTATTTCTCCGTTTTCTCCTTAGTTTTAGTTTCGATTGAGAAGATATATCAAACACTCAAGACAGTGTCTGACCACATTTCCAAACACCCCGAAGTTCGTCAAAAATACTCCGCTGCGCGTCGTATTTTCAACTCTCTTCTCGGTGTTTGGAAATGTGGTCAAACACGGTCTTTCGTGTTTGATATATTACTTCCGACGACGCATACGGTGTTTTCAATTGTCAACAAATCTTGTCAAAGTTTTCTTTCGCTATCTTTTGTGCTGAGATGCTTTAACAATTTCCATCAACGCCAAAAGGCTACTAACATCATGTATGTTTCTTCAGCATAGCGAAATTTTACACTGCGAAAATAAAATAGACAAGGATTTTTATAACTCAACCAACAAAATCGAAATCGTTATTCGAGTTGATTAAAGAAAGCGTCAGCGTAGCTTTGCTGGTTATTTCTGCTATAGTCCAATTTGTCATGTTTACTGGTGCAAGACAAGCATCGGCGGGCGCTCTTATTCAACGACAACAGACAATTTATTGGATATTTACACAAACAAAACTGAGCCGTATTTACAGAAGTAAACTTATTGGGCCTTGATGAAACATCAAGCGTTGCTTACAATTCAGGCGAAACTCAATCTTGCAATTTTATTTTTACTTTTCGGTCGCGATAGACTCTGGCGAAATCCTCGCAAGCGTGTGGTAAGAGGAGGGAAACTTTGAAGTCCTGAAACGCTATATCCAACTAATTCTTTGCTGTGTTATAGAAAAGCTGTAAATCTTCAACATATCTAAAATTAAGAGTGGAGTAATGTAGAGCTCTTGTAAAAGAAGGAGCAGAACACAACTTGCTCAGTGATATAATTGGGAATACCTAAATTCGACACTGTCTTACTTCATTCATACTGGAGCAGCTTACCAAAATTCCAACAGACATAAACGTATTGCATTGTGGGCCAAAAGCATAAAAAATTTCGGGAATTTCGGGCGCCATTTTCACCGCGCTGCATCTGCAAAAGTCCTTGCAGCATGTACGAGTGTGTGCCGCACGCGATGGCGCAATTTGTTCTAAAAATAGCAAAATTGTCCCATATCAAAGGGACAGCCCCAATACTACAAATGGCGCGCGTTTAAGGTCTCCGTCCCCGATTATGGTTCCTGCCGAACGTTTATATCCATTTAAGTGTCACGTATCAACCAGGGATAACAATTTCTTTCGTTTTTGATCATCCGATACATTTGTTCAGACATATAGACTGTCTGGTTAATTGATTAATTGATTGATTGATTGATTGATTGATCGATCGATCGATCGATCGATCAAATAGTTGGATGATTAATCAATTGAACGGTTGATTGACTGACTGACTGACTGACTGACTGACTGACTGATTGAAGGCTCAAATGACTGCCTGCGTAACTAACTGACTGACTGGCTAAATGTTGGATTGACTGACCGGTTGATTGAGTGATTGATTGAATGGCCATAACATCGGTAGAACATTTGGTGGTCTGTATTGTCCATTTGGAGCACCATTGCTTAGTTTGTTGCTGGGTGTGGATCAGTTGCACGCGGACGACTGGAACTTGCTCGATTCCTCACTTCTTTAAATAGATCTGTTAAATTCACGTTGAGCTCTCTCAATCAGTTTAGGGTGTTGAAGAGCCTCCCTATTCCTTTCTGCTTCATTTTTCTTCGCCATTGAAGATGCTTTTGCAAGCGCTAGGTGAGTAAAAGTTTATTTTCGAGTGACGAGCCCCGCCTCCCCACCCTCCCAGCCCAGACTCCTCTATAACACGGACAATAACATTTCTCATGAGCTTTGAACTAAAACGTATAGTAACTGTTAAAAAAATCTGAAGAGAAATCTGGCTCTTTTGTAACTTTGTAGTAATTGACTTGTCCCGTGAACTTTTACACTTATTTATTACAAAACATAAATAAACTTTTTTTATGCCATGTTCCTGAGGGGCGAAACTCGGGGACGCACATATAGGTTATGAGGTTATATCGTCAAATAATGTGTTAATTAATTATATATTATATCTGAGGAAGCAAATTGTTGCTACTGGCAGTTCTTGGTAAAGTCCCTATCAATTCCATTAGGTACCTGCAATGATATTGCGTATTTGTTCAAAATATTTTATGCCATCGTGGTCGTGTCACGTCTTCTCAGGCGTGAGTTATTTCGTGTTTTACCCTTTAAGACGTGACTCTGGTGTTGAAGGTAACTAAGCTACCAGTGAGCGCATTAGAAATTGGCTTGTGTCGACTAGTTCATTGAACAAGTAGGTCATTTAAGTCGACTAAGGCCTTACACTGACATTTTCTTGACTGGCAAGTTGATGGCAAAAGACTAAAAGCAGCATATTGAGTAATATACAGACAAGTTAGTGGGATACAAAATTACCTCACAGAGTAAATGAATCGAAAATGAATAATTTAATTGTCCTAGTATAATTTTAACTAAATCTCCCTCAAATCTCGATTTGCAACCATTTTTTTTTTTTTTTTTTTTTTGCAAATTAGGTAGTATTCAACTTTGTCAAAAATGCGTCCGTATTAAATTGTTGACGCTGGTTACACGCGCTCATCGCTTCACTGAACAACTTTGAGGTTTTTAAGCTGCATAATTCTAGGTGAATTTCCTCTCTTTAGTCCTCTTGGAAATTGGGTCATTCAGTAATATTTCTTAAGGCCCCATTCACAATACGCCGGAGGAATTTGAAAACGCTGCTTTATTTGTGCGGTTAGGCCTACCGTCCACACTAATCCGTCAAAAAGGCGGAGCATTTCGAAAACGCTCCTCAAACAGGAGAAATTTGAAAACGCCGTCTTTGCGTTTTAATGTAGACGGAAAACATTTTGAAAAGGAAGCTTTTCGAAAACGATGGCGTTTTGATAATATTTCCCTGCCCGATCTTTACTCAAACACAAATGCAAAATGACCATAGTGTGGAGGGGGCCTAAGTTTGCCCCTTCATAAATCACGTACCCAATTTGTATCAATGTGAAAGCAAACATGGCGGCTATAGGTCCTTTACCTACCTGTAATCACACCGGCATATAAGAACCTGTGATTTCGGAGTTCCTTATTCACCGGGTGCTTAGTGAGAAATCAGCCTGAAAATTTCTTAAAATTTGTTTCGGAAATACTATACAATATATATTACCAGAGGTTTAATTTACTTACACTAACAAATAAACTTCAAATGAAATAATAAATAAATGCTGTTACTAATATAAGTAAACATTAAAAATTAAGTGCTTTAATATGATTGCTTTCTTATTCAGATATCCTCTTTCTTTTATATAAGAACATGTTTTATTTATCAGGCTGAATTTGTTCTTATATATGTGGTGCTTTATTTAACGAACAATGTTTTATTACTTAACTAAAAAATAAATAAATGCTATAAAAAAAAAAATTAATATCAGTGTTTTCTTATTCCGACATCCTCTTCCTTTTTCTATGAGAACATGTTTCATTTATCAGGCTGAATTGGTTCCTATATACATGGTGTACATATTATATGTGCACTTGCTCTCGTCTGTGGGTGTTTGCTGTATTTGTTTCGTCTGTCTGAGTGACATGCCTTGAAACTCATGGCACCTTGAGGCTAAATGCATTTACCGCTATAGACTAAATATAATATAATAACATATGGAGAAGGACACTATCAGATATACCGGGACGAAGTTATGTGGAATCTTATACCGAGGAATATTAGAAGTTCACCGTCATTGTCAGCTTTCAAGAAAACATTCGCAAACTTGACTTGGATATTTTGACTAATAGTTGTGGTAATAACTGCATTTTGTGTGGTTCTTAATAATCGTTTATGTATTTCTTTTTATAAACATTTCCAAGACGAACGAGGTTTTCGATTGTGTAACTTCTAAGAGTCTTGGATTGTTCTTATTATTGAGTGATTAGTCAAATTCCTCCTACTCGCTATTACCAGCAGCCAGGTCCTTTCTAATGTTATCATGTTTGTTTCCCTGCATTACACCTACGTATTTGTTTAGTTTTCCTGAAAATGACACTCCAGCTGTCAAATAATCCATTTGTCACACTCTCTAGTTCTATGCTTTTTATTACCTCGGTCACATTGGGGTAGCGATAGCAGTTTCATATGCTACTTGGTTAAGAATACGATAAAGACAAAGATAAGATAAACAATGCTTGTTTTTCATGCCTGTAGGAGTTTTCGCCACACACCATCATGTGAGGCACGTTTTTAATGAAGGCACCCGGGTCGGTCACCAAGTGCAAGTGACCTCATCATTTCGGATTATTCCGAATATTCTACCCCTAGAGCAGAACACCTCTTATATAAAACCTGCTGAATAACCCCAGAAATGATTTTGTTGTTAGTAAATTAAACGGATAATTGTATTGTAGCTGAAAAGAAGCTGTTATTTTGGTTAACATGTAGATGAGTTTTGATCAGTTCTGTTATCAGTTGGGGATAAATTTAATAACTTAGGCCCTATATTTTGTTCCAACGGGTGGTAGCCCATAATCTGGCCCAAAAAGAGAGGAAAATATTATTTTGAAAAAAAAAAAACAATAATAACTAATCGCCGTAATGTTGCCATCAAGTCATGCTAAGCAAGCCTTAAGTTTAATTACATAAAACGACAACTTAGTGGTTTTTAATTTGGCTTGTTTACTATTTTTAACAATTTTATTTTAAATTTGAAACCTTTTGAAATTTTTAAAGAGATCATCGGATGTATAATAAACGTTTTTCAATCCTCGTACATTCAGAATATACAATTTAAACTTCTCAAAAACTCTTTTGGGTGCCAGACAGACTTATTTTAATTAGATTAAAATATCCATTCACAATACTTTTTCACAGCCCCGTCAGTATTTTACATGTAGATATCTTGCCACGAAAACGTTGTTTTATTGGAGAAATATGACCCATTTATACATTTATGTTTAAATACGCTTAAAAAAGCAAATTTCTTGATCACAGAGAGCAGAGAGTTCTTAGAGCTCAGATACATGACCTAAACGCCAACACGCTTACCAGAGAGGTAGATGCTAAAATATCTGTTCGATTATCAGCCATTGAATTGAATTCAATTTTGTCTTTTTGTTAAATGAAGAAAACGTATTGTTATTTCTGGAAAGCTCATGACCTCATCCTCTTTACAGACCAAAAGAAAGACATATTTACGTCTTCCAAAATTAATACGAAACAACAACACACGGTAAACAACATAGCAAGATCGTTTCTTTTATAACTTTACCATGTTTTTGTATGCATCGTCCCCTAATATTAGTCAAATTATTTATTTTTAACTTGTATATATAGAAGATATCACTCAGGCCATTTGAGTTGATATCAAATAATAAGCACTTAATGACTGGTCCCTAAGGGAAACAGTGAGTTTTGGTTCCCTGAGACACTCAAAGTTCCCCGAGGCGAAGCCGAGGGGAACATCGAGGTCGAGGGGGAACAAAACTCACTCTTTCCCGTGGGACCAGTCATTAAGTGTTTTGTTATACCTCCCAACTCAAAAATGGGGGGAAAAAAAACCGCAACTGAAGAAATCGTTGCTTGACGCCGGCTGGCTCACAAATTTGCCGCGGTTTTTAGGAGCACGACCTGATCACGTGCGAGTCGAAAGTTTAAGTTGTTGTTCCCCTAGGGAGTGAGTGAGTTTGGTTCGCCCTAGTGAGTTAGTGAGTTTGACCCACGACGCGTGACACGTTCTCCTCCAATCGGAAAACGTATTTGAGTTGGGAGGTATAGCAATAATAAATCACACACCTTATTCTAAAAAGTAGTTTTAATGTAGAGTTTAAAGCGAAAATATCAAGTATTAAGGGGTCGGTTGGATTTATCATTAAAGTCACCATCAAAAAAAGGTTTCAGCTTATGAATTGTAATCAAATCAAATTACGAGCGCCGCAGTTCACCATTTTATTATTAATATCTTCTCTCTTAGCTTAATGAGAAGTAGATAACGCCCAGCTTGTTTACAATTGGTGTTATTCATTTGAGTTTGTTATTTGAAATAATTAAAAATAGATATTGAGTAATAACATACGAAATTAAGAATTCCTTAAAACCAGTTCAAATTTTCAAAGCAAATTCTGGAATTTAACTTGTTAAAACTGTTTTGAATAAGGAGGCAGCGATTAACTTATATATTTCTTTATCTAAGCAATAACTTGGTGTGTTGCCACGACAATGTTGGTCTATCGTAAAACATGACGTATACTAATAATTCCCCGAAAAACTCATAATGCCATCACTGTTTATTACAGAGTGAAGAGTTCTAACCATTAAGTTTTTGTGTTTCTGCTGCAAAGGCTAGGCAGTGAGTTTTGAGGTGAGTGCTGAATTTTTTTCTTTGGAACGAAACTTTCTCCATGTGGATCAAAATACTTCATTTTTTAATACGAGAAAAAACACAACGATGCACAAGTTCTTTTACTACATTTTTGTACAATCGAAAAAAACTTTTTCCATGTAGATCAAAATATTTTACTTATTTGACGGGAAAAATGGAACCAGGCACAAGTTCTAATGCTGGATTTTTGTACGATCGAACAAACCACCGCAGCTGATCAAAAATATTTCATTTATGAGACGAGAAGAACAGATCGAGTCACAAGGTACATTCCTGCGTTTTTGTACGATCGAATAAACTTCTTCCATGTGGATAAAAAAATGTTTCATTTGTATGGCAAAAAAGTAGAACGAGACGCAAGTTATATTGCTGCGCTTTTGTACAATCGAATAAACGTTTTCATGTAGATCAAAACTATTTCATTTATTAGACAGGAAAAAACATAGAGCGAAGCACAAATTATATATATTAAATATATTTTTGTTCAATCAAATAAGCTTTTTCCATGTGGATCAAAATGTTTCATTTATTGGACGGGAAAGATAGAACGAGGCACAAGTCCTATTCCTGGATTTTTAGAGTAAAATATGGCTAAAAAATATGGCTAAAATATGGGGGAGTCACCAGTCCAACGGCTGTAGCGGCTCGCGATTCAATCAGCGATACCCTAATTCCTTAATTCGACAAAAACATAGTGAGAGACATGTTCTTTTACGGCATCTTTGAACAATCAAGTATATTCTCTCCATGTGAATAAAAAATAGCTGGGTTCACAAACTTCGTTACGTGAATAAATGACTTAAGCTTACAAAACACCAAAAACATTTCATTCAATACAATTGCCTTGCATCACATTGCATTAACCCTTCATAAGTATTCTGCTATTAATTTGGAGAGTAATTTAATGGTTAATGCTATGGTTTAACTCCAAAACACAGGAAAATGATTTCTGCTGGTGAAAAATGTACAATGCAGGATTACTACACAATATTTTTATCTATCGAGAAATAGAAGTACTGCTTTAAGCTCACGCTCTCTTACGGGGTGTTTTCTAATTACGTTTTCTCGCGCTAGGAGAGAATAGTTGAATTGACATATAGGAGACCCATGCGGCTTTCAATTTGGTTTGTTTAACAATTTAACATTTATTTTAAATTAGACTGTTTCAAAGTTGACATTGAGACCCCAAGGCGGTTAGTTTGATCTCTTTCTGGAGGGGGTTACAACACGCTATTTTAGAGGAAGGATGAGTTATACTAACGTCAAGCTTTTCATATATTGAGATGAACAATTAAAATACAGTTGTGGGTGAAAAATCAGTTACATAGAGACCAAATACCCCTTTTTTTTGGCTTTAGCTGCAGGGTAAGTTTTTGTACAGTTTGACTTTGAAAGTTATTTCTGAAAGAAGGCCCTGCAAAAATTGAGTTCTGCTAGCACCCATTCGCTTCTATTTTGCTCAGTCTTGCCAACCGTACTTTATGGCGGTGTTTCTATATTTCTTGTATGTTTTTTTCTGCGGTTTATATCCATCATTTAGGATCAGACTAGATTTCCTAGGATTTTTTTACGTTACACAAAAGTAATATTAATTATGGATCAATTGTTCTCTAGGAAATACTGATTAAGCAAATTTATCAAAAAGGGAGTTATCCTTTTCGCATCCCGAATAATGGATGTCGGTCTGCTCCCGAGGATCACAGAGATATCAAACTGCGCGTCCATACTAACCTCGAATTAGCAGTCCTGTCGGTCCCCTCTTCGACATATGCCTGCGCAAACGATTTTGTAAATTGCGCTGCATCTACCAACGTATTTGGCTCGTATGCAAGTTATGGAAAAAAATTCCGATTATACGTGCCTCCAATGCACTAATGTGAGAAAAATGTCTCAGGGGAATTAGCATTTCGCTCTAGCCGCTGGCTGTCTTCAGTTTGACTACTTTTCTTTTGCTGTAAACTTAATCGCAATTCAAGGTTTGAACTTCGGACCAACATTTGGGCATGAGTATGATAATGCTGGCTTGCCGGCTCACTCTGAATATCGCTTGTAAGCAATAAAGGAGGCCGCAATTAACGGCTATTGTTGGTTGCTACTGTTATGTATTCGAGAAATATATCGTTTTCTCGAGAAATTCCTCAAGTGTCTCAAACTTTAAAGTCAAAATTATAAAGAAATTAACATTCCATACTCCAAACTCCAAACACCAAACTCAAGAATGGAAACTCGATTCTGGATTCTCAAAAATATGGAGGATCGAGAAACGAATTTCGAGTCGAAACCGTGAACTAGCACTTGGCTGGTACTGTATGATAAATTTACCTATTAGGAAATCCATCCATTCACAAAAGACCACGACCCTAACGAATATCACCTTTTTTCTTTGTCCAGGCCGTGCTAGTTTCCTCTGCGTGGTGCAAAGTGAAGATAGGCACATACAATAGTCTTTTGTTCGTCATCAGCATGTCACTGATATTCCAGTTTACTCTGAGCCAGACCTGTGACACAGCAAACTGGTGGGGACGCCTGGACAAGGAAGGATGGTCTGTGTGCCCTAAAACCAATACCTACCTCAAGGGATTCTGGAGAAATGATCCATCGGAAAGTAATGGTGTTTGGCTTCTGGAAGAAGGAAAGTGCTCTGCAGCAAGTGAACCCAGTTACACCAATCAACCTGCAACCTGTAGAAATGTAAACTGGTGGAGTACGCTGGATGGGTGGTTTATTAGAATACTTGGTTTTTTTAAAAAGAGCGTTAATGATGCAAGAGGAAAATTTGTAAGGGCATCGTTTAAGCCTAACCTTTGATAGAATTTACCAAGATAACAACTGTTATGTTTGCAAAAATCTAATCATGACAACCTTATAAAAAGTATGGAATCGACGACTGTTCAAATCAAATCTGGAACGAGCACTCTCATTACGTGAGATTTTACATGTTGTTGACCTGCACCTGTGAATGTGTTTCTGATTTACTCCTCAATCTCTGTGTCTCAAAGATAACATACTATGACATTTTATTTCATTTTTAGGTTTAAGGTGCAAATGGTCTGAAAATTCAGCATCTGAATTTTTCAATGCAGTAAAGCTCATTGCAGCCGCTTTTATAGAAGCCAGCCATGTAGTATCCGTCCTGTTTACATTGACTCCAACCCTTGTGATCGAACGAAATGGTAACATCTTCATCGTAACAGCCGTCATAACTATCTGGGTGATTCTGTGGACGGCAGCATTTTGCCTCTTCGACAATAGACCTCAGCACGAGACTCTGGGGAATATACCTCAAAACTCTATAGTTATTCCCCGGAGCCTCGTGCTGATTTCTATTGCCAAAGTTAGGCTGAATTTTAATATATCGAAACTGGTCTATTCGACGCTTACTCTCGTTCCTTCGAGTACATGAAAGCTCCCAGCTGGTGTTTTGTTTATAGACTCATGGAATAAGAGAAATGAGATCAAAATTCGCAAGAGCTATCAATGTCATTACATTGTATTAGCTGGAAGTGTAGTGGAAATACATTAATATTGAGAGAGATATTTTGTAATTTTGCTTATACAGAAAATAAATATACGTTAAGTTTCTCAAGCATCTTTGTATTGTTAGACATGATTTACAATACCGGTGCAATTGTGAGAACGCTAAGTGCAACACTTTTTAAAGTCACGTGGGTGCTTGAAAACATGAAAGGCCCTGTCGGTAGTCAAAAGCTTTCATATGCGTGTACACAAATGTTGGGTTGTTTGGAGTAACCAGCGTTACAGTCAGCGTACAATTGTGATTCGTCAGAGTAAATGGAGGCTGGAAAGCTAGAACTCTCTTTTTTGGCTGGAGCGTTCTGTTTGTGATATGGCGTCGCATCACCTGCTCAACGTTTTCATGTTTTACATAATTAAAAATTCATGCTAACTTTAGAAGTTTATTTGTGTGATTTGCTGTAGTTAAGGGAGGCTGGAGTGACTTTGGAGACTGGGGAGAATGCAGCGCCACCTGTGGAGATGGAAAGCAACAGCGCTCACGCACCTCAGTGCACCAATCCCCCTCTGTCTAATGGTGGAGCACAATGCTCAGGGGACGACAAAGAAATGAGAACATACAATAGTGGCCCATGCCCTGGTAAGTAGCTGAATGGTACTGACAGTTGTCTACAAAACGTTTCACCCATTTAGGAATCCATAGTCAGCCGTTTACTCTCGTTCCTGGGAGTATTCAAAAGCTCCCAGCAGGTGTTCTGTTTATAGACTCAAGGACTGAGAGAAGTGAAATCACAATTCCTAACAGTTATTAACATCATTTACATTGTAATGGCTATAAGTACAGTGATAATACATTCTGACGGAATTTTTAGCAATTTTGCTTTTACAGAAAAGAAACATACGTTAAGTTTCACAAACATCTAAGTATAATTTGGTTTACATGGTTTGCAATGCTCGTGCAATCGCGAGAACAACAAGTGCAACACTTTTCAAGTGTAGGTGCTTCAACACAAGAGAGACCCTATCGGTAATCAAATGTTTAAATGTGTGTGGACAAATGTCGGGTTGTTTCGCGTAACAAGCGTTACAGTCAGCTAGAATTCTAGTTTCTTGCCGCGGCACTCTACTAATGACATATTGAAGCGTCGCATCATCTGCTGCTCAGGGTATTAAGGTTTAATACAATTAACAATTTGTGTAATTGATGTAGTTAACAGGGGCTGGGGCGACTTTGGAGACTGGGGAGACTGTAGTTCCACCTGTAGAGAAGGCAAGCAAGAGGGCTCGCGCACCTGCACCAATCACCCTCTGGTTTTGAGTACAAGAGTTACTCCTAAATTAGGACTGCATAAAAGGTCTACGATAAGATCAGAGTCAAAATGTGACTAAAATTTTCCTTGAGTTACTTACCAAATCTTTGGATAACTACATCATAGAGGAAATAGCAATTTTCCCGGAAAAACTTCCTATTTCATATCGGAACCGACAAGGCTATAGTTTACTGATGTCGCTTGCGCATTCAGAATGCCATTAAATTGTAGCTTTCTTGATTTGATCAGAGTGTTGAAACTGTCTTTTGGTTGGCGCTGACCAAAAGACACGTGGGCTCTGGGAAAGAGATTGCCATGTTTTAAACCAAGGAACGTATGCGCCGTGAAACCGGAACTCCTAAAATCTTGGAGTCTAGAAATTGATTATTCCAGAGCTCCGTGTCTCGGCGCTCACCAAAAGACACGTGGACTCTGGGAACGAGATTGTTCAGTTCCAAAAATCCAATCTTATCTATCTATAATGATTGCGAGACAATCGATAACGTGATTTACCTACATTCTCTTTAACTGAAGTAGTGAAAAAAGTGAAGAAAACTTATATCGAGGACCTGACTTTGATATCTTGGACTTTGGCAGATCATTTTGCCTTTGTATTACTAATGCTGATGCTTTACAAGTAGCTTTCACCACTTTAGGTGTCTTTGCAAACTAGACCTTGATTTAACGTTTTATGTTTGGTGTAGTAAATGGAGGATGGAGCGACTTTGGAGAATGGAGCGAGTGCAGTGTGACTTGTGGAGGAGGCATCAGGAATCGTGCACGAACCTGTACCGATCCCCCTCCAGCGTACGGAGGCATGGATTGCGTTGGAGACAACAAGGAGGAGTAGGCGTGCAACACTCAGGCTTGTAAAGTGGAAAAAGGTAAGTAACAATTACTGCGTTAGTATAAGTGTAACGATTCCACAACGTTTTGGCCGGTTTTCGTGTGACGACGTCATTTGTCAAATTATAAATTACCAATCCTTCTGAAGTTTTAGTTTCATCAGATACAAGAACCTCGCAGACCTTGGCGTTTTAAAACATTTAAGCTCGGCAGGGTACTCCGTTTTCAAATAGAAGGCGTTTTAATTTCCAAGTTTATGCGTTGCGTGACATTAAGACGGCGACGAGTTATCGCTTGTCTTTGCTAACTGAACAGTTCTTTCACTAGAAGAAGTATTAACTTCAATGTTCTAGAGTAATAACTTTTTTTTCAGTAGCAAAAACTCAATGACAGGTGTTTTTCGTCACATACGGTCGCGATATTAGTGCCCATCTGGATGGGCACCAATATAGCGAGTGCAAAGGAGTGCAAACGCGTACCCGCGCTTGCTCCAACCCACCACCAATCAAAAAGTAGACAGAAATGCGAGAAAGCAACAAAACAGAACAAGAAATGAAACCTTGAACCCTGTCATACAAAGTTCTATAGTTTGGATAAAATACTAATCCCAATAACGCGCGAATAGTGGCAAGGATTGCGTTGGAGACAACCTGGAGGTTGAACACTGCAACCATAAGCCTTGTAAAGGGGAAAAAGGTGGCTAAAGGAAATACATTTACATTTATGGTCTCGAATAGAACTATTAATAAATAGCTCAAAGATAAATTCTTTAGTCAAACTAAAAAGCGGAGACCTATTAAATGTGGCAAGAATCCGTTTGGTATCCATCATTCAGAAAATGAGCCTGTTAGAAAGGACTGGAAGGCGAAAACCAAAAAGAGAGATTATTACTACGCCGTTAAAAAGTATTCTTTTTTATGTTTCAGCCGAAAAACGCGCTCCGAGTTGTGTGCAACACCATGGCTACGAAACAATTGATGATGACAATGATGATGACGACGATGATGGTAGCGATGGAATGTGGAAGTGATGGTGCTGACGTTTATGGTGACATAATGTTTATGATTCTGTTGATGATGATGATGATGATGATGACGATGGTGGTGATGATGATGATGAAAGTGATAATGACGATGATGATGATGACGATGATGATGATGATGATGAAGGTGATAATGATGGTGATGATGATGACGATAATGACGATGATAACGATGATGACAATGATGACGATGATGATCATGATGATGGTGATGATAATGATGATGGTTACGTTACTTTGCTAACGGAAAATCGAAGGGCTCCCGCTAGTAAAGAGATTCTTACTGAGCAGTTAACGGTTTTATGGAAAATTATTCTCTTATTTTCTGCTGTTTTGTGTCACGTTCGCTTATCTTTTATCTCAGTCCATGCTCAAGAGAAAGGGAGGCAAGTTAGCTAATGTCAGCATTATATCACTTAACTTCCTATCATTCGTTAAATTGACATTGATCAACGTATCCTAATAAAGTAATACACAGGTTAACCGATCGACTAATTTGTTTTAATGCCATTTTAGTTAATGGAGGATTTACTCAATGGTCGGAGTATTCGGCGTGCAGCACGACCTGTGGTAGAGGAGTGCAAACGCGTACCCGCACCTGCACCAACCTACCCCCCTCGGGAGGCGGAAAGGGATGCGGGAGAGTGACACAACAGAATAAGAAATGTAATCTTAAACCATGCAAAGGTACGGAGATTATCAATTTTAATTCAGTTCAAATAAGCTAAACACAATATAATTTTCCAATCTGTCTAAGTGGAGAAAACCAGAAGGAGGAACGTTTAATAAATATAAAGAATCTGCCTCCCAATAGGCTGATACGAGTCACGTGTGGCGTCAAATCAAGTAATATTCCTAATTCAATATCTATCGAAGGTTAAAACTCTTAAAACGAGCAAAAAATGAGCAGATTCCTCTTTATATAAGGGCTATTACAACGCAGTACTTAACTCATGAATTGAGCAGCAAGGAGGGAGTTTTACTTTGTTCCCAGAATATGTAAATTGCCACTAACTTCCCTAATTTTTTTACCTCGATATCCATTATCTCAGACTCAGGCTCTCACAAATACGGGGAAATGACGTTCACCCATCTTTTATCTTAGTCATTACTCAAGGGAAAGGGAGGCAAGATTGGCAGTATCATCATTATATCACTTTACTTTCTAGCTCTGGTTAAATGGACAGTGACCAGCGAACCCTATAAGGTAATAGACAGGTTTTCTGAACGCCTTTTTTTATTTTATACCATTTAGTAAATGGAGGGTTTACTCAATGGTCGGAGTACTCGGAGTGTAGCGTGACCTGTGGTAAAGGAGTGCAAACGCGTACCCGTACCTGCACCAACCCACCCCCCACAGGAGGTGGAAAAAATGGCGGAAAAATAACACGACAGACCAAAAACTGTAACCTTGGAATGTGCGAAGGTATGGAGATTATCAGTTTTGATCCTACTGACACGGGAAAAATGGAACATAGAAACAACAGCTTTTCTGGCTTAGTATACTCCGAAACAAGTGCAGTGATATCCGGAATAATATTTCTCAAGCTGAAACTCAATTCATCAAGTTTAAACAAAGGAAACTATCTTAATTAGAATAATTTTAAAGGATTTTATTTTTCCGTTTTCTCCTTTATTTTAGTTTCGATTGAGAAGATTATCAAACACTCAAGTCAGTGTTTGACCACACTTGCAAACACCTCGACAAAGCCGTCAAAAATACTGCGTTACGCGTTGCATTTCAACTCTCTTCTCGGCTTTTGGAAATGTGATCAAACAAGGTCTTTCGTGTATTACATATTACGTAGATGGGCTCCTGCGAAGACAAAGGCTATTGTACACTCTTTTCATTCGTTGATTCTCTTTTCATATTTTACCTTTCCATTGCGTTTTCTCTGTAATCACGCGGATTTGTACGTGCAAACTAATCCAAGGCACAAAAATTGTAGATAAACCCTGCCGGTTGCATTTAAACGTCGATAAGCGCCTCAACTGAAATTTAATTATTGCTGCAGCGCAAAAGTGAGATGACGGGAACTTTTGTAACAGTTATGCATTGAAAGCAAAAGCCTCGGCAGAGAGATTTGCCGCTAGTAGAATGTAGAGACTCGATCTTACCCAAATCTTCTCCGCTCAGTATTATTCTCAGTGCCTGCTTAATACAGACACCCGGATGATAAAGAACCTTTTGCGAGTCCTTTTGGTATCCGAATAAGCCAGGCTCTACAGTAATAAAGCGCACACTAGGATGTTTTTAAATCGCACCTACCTACAACGACTCATCACTTACTCCAGCTAATGGCATGTTATTTTTTTGGTCTAATATTAAATGTGATTTTATGGCTGTTTCAACAGGACTGTAGGGGAAAACAGAATCCTTCGAAACGCGAGCAGGTATTTTATTTTATTAATTTTCCTTGTGTATTCGTAGACATTTCCCATGATTTACATGTAATAACCCTCATGTTGGGTCGTACATTTTGTTTTTGGAGAGGTTTGTTGTTTACAAACATCTTTCGAGTAAAACATTTACCAAGATTTTCCAGAGCATACCGGTGGGGCTTGGGGTTAGCGCATAAAGTATCGCGCATACTGTATCTATCTCAGGAGCATTCATACCATAATATTGAAATTTGGTTGGTGTGTAACGCACAGGCATGCGCAAATCATAATATTCAAAAAATTGTAACGCACCATTTTCAACGAAGTTTTCTTCTTAAATTTAGCAAGCTTCGTTTTCTTATGTAAGTTACAGTACTGTCGACAGCGACAACAGGGTGATCAGCACTCAGCTAATTGCAGGATTAAACTGGAGATAATTTAGATTAAACTGTTATCTCCTTCCACCGATTCGTTACACTAAACATTCGTTACACTAAACAGCTTTAATGTGACCTGTTATTCTTGCAGATCTTCGGTTTGCAGATCAAGCTGAAAACAATGGGATTTACTTACTACATATGTGCATGAGGACTGGGTAATCACAGTTTCCTCTTAAGGAAGTTGGGTTCGTGTATTATTGTTAATCAGGTGTATCTTCGTATGTTGGTGTGGGAGAAATAAAGCAAGCTTAAAATGAAGGAAATGTGTGATGATTGATTGTTATCTAATTGCTGTGCTTCTCTTTGAGACGCCAGTTTGTCTTCTTTTTTAAGTGACAACGGAACTGCAAGATATGTTTGATTAACAAATACAGAAGCCTCGACTACACATTCAACTAGTATTTTAAAACCAAACTATATTTCTTAAACGAGGACAAGTGCTGTAAGCGTGCATCTGTACTCAGTTAAAGCACGCTAAAATAAGCCAATCCCAATCCTTACTAGAACTGTTCAAATAATTTGATTAGCTAATGAGACAGCAGCTGTCAATCACAAACTTAACTTCAGCTGAACTTTCGGTTTCAAGTGGCTTTCGGGAGAAAAACGATCGCTTCAAAGTTGGTTTTTAAGATTATTTTAAAAATGAGGATCTAAAAGTTTCTTGTCCAGTGGAATCCAGCCGCATTTTGGCTCGTGAACACGTGCACGTTTTCAATGAAAATTAAGAAACAAAGAGCTCAGAGCTTGCGGACGAAAATGTGAAATTCTGAGCTGAATTTGAAAAGAGCTACAGTTATTTATGGCTTCTAGCAAGATTGCCCGAACTCTTATAACAGCCAAACAAGTCTACCGAAATGTATGTCCCAATTATCGTTCGATTACAAGCCTATGAATGCTATATATAGCTATTTTTAAGTTTTTCAATCATTAAAATTATTACGCTGCCACTCAGCTTCTCTTTGTAAACATTTTTTTACAATTGAACACACTCCGCGCGGAAACATGTCACTTTTTGGAGACAATAAAAAACGACGCATGTGTTTCAGTTCCTTTAACTGCTTGCTTAGTTTTTAATGTCTTTATCGGAAAAGTAAACGTGAATCCCATGCGGGTCGGATATAATTCATCTTACTTGTCGTTCGTTATGCACTAGGCGTCAATTAAAGTTCATGTAATCATTTAATCAGAGCCGACGCAGAATTACTTATACAATTCTTAATGTAGGCTTCATAAACTTTGTATTCGATGCCGTATCGAGTTTTATCACCACATGGTTAACAAAATTTGTTTGAAAATGACGAAGAAGACTCTGACTGAAACTATTACAAATTTCAATTTAGTAGCATCAACTCTCATCCGTACGAGATATTTACCTTTTTCACGCCAAAGAAGAAGAGGTCAACAAAAAATAAAGCTAATTAAGCGGCTTTTATCGAATTGTTTAACATTCATTATTCCATGAGCCTACTATTTGTTTGTTATAAGTCATGCGAATTAGTCCATCGACTTGAAAATAAGAAGTGCAGATACGAAGTTGATACTCCTCACAGTTTTTACGTCAGATTATGTAATTGAAGTCAAAACTATTAAGCCTATATATGAAGGGCTGAGCTGTACGAGTTTGTGCCAAATCTCTTTTCATGTTTTCGGTCTGTTGCCATGAAAACGCTGTTCAGTTACAAAAGATATGTCGCATTTATTAAAAACCAACTCCCTGTAGGGAAAAAAGGATAGACCCCGAGGCACGTTTTAAATCGTTACAATGCAGATAAAATTATAAGCGTTTAATTTGTTATTCTTCTCTGTTTTTACAAGCAAAACTGTTTTCTGAAAAGGTGAGTGTTGAAACCATTGCTTGGTTATGGCAATTTTGTACATTATAGGTTTTGTTCATCGACGTTAAGAATTAAAAAAAAATAACATTTTCTAAAAGACCAATTTATCAAGCTAGTCACAACTTTCAGGTGCAAAAATTTGTGTCGTTATTATCAGTTGTTGATGATGGACACTGCTTGAAAATTAATTAAATGTCATTGTATCTTGACGCAGAAATGGTGGGTACTGAGTTCACCACAAGCTTTGTTCTTTGTATCGGGACTCGGCTGTACCTGAAAAACGATAAAACATTCGGAAACCGCTAAAAAAATTAATCAAGTTGGTTTTATCAAAGCTTATTGTTTTTTTAGAGTTGCCCCTTCACACAAACTCTGCTTTGATATTCTTTTCATGATTTTCAATTTGTCGACCGTATCAAATGTTTTGTAAGCTTTCCATTAAATAATGCGAAAGCAGTCAGGTAGTTCTGAATGGACCACATGCATGAACTATTAAGGAAATACCTTGTGTTCACTTATTGCAGCTTTTGCCATTTTAAACAAGCAACATTTTTACCTTGTTGTCTTTTGATGAAAATTTCTCTTAAACGTTAATCCTTTGGTGGCTATAAATTACAGAGAAAGATCATGATTTCATTTGTCCTTACAACATCAAAACATCCTTGAGCGAGTGAGGGGAAAAACAGGCTTCTCAACATTTTCCCTTTTGTAATTATTTCCTGAATTATTTGCACTCTATTATTTGCGTTATGTATCCCGAGATTAGTCTGAAATGAATCGCATTACTTTTATCAAAATATTAAGCTTAGAAGTAGCATAATCACAATAAACAAGGCAGAGACCACCTATGTAATAGTGTGTCATGTATGACTTATTTTAACCTTTTGATTCATTCTGTATTTTATCGAAAAAGGGCTTCAGAATCTACTTGCACTTTAAAATTGTAAACTGAACGCATGTATGAATAGCGGTTAACTTTTAGTCCCTGAGTTTGCGGCTGCGTTGCGCCTGAAGGAGTCTAAAGCTATATACCATTTCAAATTGTATCAACAGGAATGATTTGGATACGTTTTTAGTATGTCAAAACTAAAATAGTATTAGCTGTTGCTGGTTTAGTGAAAATAGGGTAACGTTCACGAAAGCGATTCATGCGATTCAAGTGAGTCGTTTTGACGCCCGACGCGAACAAGGACTGAGGATGCTCATCTTGAGAAAGTTGTCGTGGATCGACCTACAAGTTAAAGGTTAATACTGAACTCAGAGTACGGCGCAACTAAACTGGGAATGTCATGGTCTTAGGCTTGTATCTGTAAAACGAAAATTATACCTGCAAAAGCCCAATACGCCGTTGGACAAGAGGTCTTAAACACATGTCTCTAGGCGAGATATTGTAATCCTACGCTAAATCTTAGTGCCACATCGCTTTGGCCGATGATATAACAAAATTCTGAAAAACAAGCCAAGTAATACTGATTTGAAAGTAACTAATCTTCTTTCCGATCTATTTACGTTCGTTTCTTCACCAAGTGAAACTTTGATTGCTCACGGATAGGAAATGTAAAGGTTTTATTCAATATGGCTTGCTACAACACAAAGCACCCTTAACGCAATACCTTTAATTTAACGGTTGACCGAAAGTCCGCATTGACTTAGTTAGAAAAGAAACATAAACATTGAATATAACCAATTTCAAAATTACACTGGCCAATTTAGCACGATTTTCGCAAATCCTACTTTTTGAGTTCCACTGGGCATTAATTTTAATGAGTTTTACGTAGAGTTAGATGAGCGGATTTTTTCATGTAAATCGTTAATACATGTATGAAATACCTAAAGAAAATTGGGCTCTAGGAGGTTTTTTGTATATATTTGAATTTTTTTTTATTCTTTTAGAGATTCCTCGTTTGTACCTTTTTTTTATTCCAAACAAGAACACTTCTAGCCACAAGCTTGATTCCCTCAACTAAACAGGGCCAAGGGGCACAAGGGATAACGTGGCTGCAGTACTAAGTCTATATGAAAAATTGCATTGATTCGAACAGGTTTTTTCTCAATCCTTTTCTTCCTCAAGAGTTGTAGAGACATTCTTAAACTGTAAAATCTTGAGCACCGATTTTGAAATTTTGCGAGTATTAAATTCGTATTTACTATGATCTCGCCTAATCTGTGGTTTTCTTTAACATGATAATTTACAACGCTTTGTTTATTGATATCTACAGCAGCACTAACTACTGCCCCCATAGTCCTTTTTAATCTTATAAACACATTTATTTCAGGCGCAAACTAAAATTCAATGCTTTCATTTTGGCATGATGTGGTACTGCATTAGTTTTACAAAGGAAAATTCGTGTTAATTTTAATACAAATTTAATTAAATAGGATCCACTGTGATGTTAAACTAACATTGTCTCACGCTTAGAGAGCCATACAGATAATTGCCGAAAGCAGGGCGCATGCAGATGATTGATACAAAATAAAAGTCAAATGTTAAAAAGGACGCACGCGGAAATAAATGTTTAGCTTAACCCCCACATAGACCCCTAATCTAAAACGACCCCTAAAAAGTTAATAACTTCTATTTTTTTTTCAAATTCGCGGTAAATGCCATCTATCACTAGTATCATCCAGATTTATTTATTCTACATAGAAAGGCTTGCAACAGAGAGGTTTGTAACCAACTTTTGTCAAAGAAATGATGTAGTTTTCCTCACTTGTTAATTAAATTGGTCTCAATTCATTAAAAATAATATTTATATTTGCTTGGGTTTTAACTGATGGCCGAGAACTGGCCAACTGGCCAACTGGTCACTTGAGAACAATAACGTAGTTCTAAACTGATAGCTCAGATCTCAGATCTGCAAAAAGGCGAGAAATCGCCAAAACTCTAAGTGATATTTGAGATATTTCACCAGCCTAATTCAGACCTTCTTGACAATGTCCAGTTATCTCCCTCGTGATATTTACGTTATCTCTCGCGGAGAGTTCAATAAGCGAAAAGGAAAACAAGACGACTTGTAATCTAGTTTGTTTACCATCCATTACATTAGAAAGCAAGTTTAATTCAAACGTTTCGTCGTTGAAATTGTGAAATAAGTTCACATTAATACCATCCCCAAACTTCGCTTCAAATTTTGTGATGAAAGTTGTTATCAGAATTACCATGTGGTTAACGAGGCAACGCTGAAGTCTACAACCTTTTCCTCGTCATTATTTTGAGTCTGTTGCCACGAAAACGTTGTAATTCACAAAAAAATTAAACATTTGTTCAAGACTCCCTGTAGGGAGAAATGATATTATACTGTGATGCACAGCTCAAATTTTCACAGAGCAGGGAGTTCCAAGCGTCGTAAGTATTACCCTCTCCTACTACAGTCGAATAAGTTGATCAAAAAGGTGAGTGCTGAAATGTTTGCTCGACTATCAGCCAGTGATTGCACTTTTATGAAGTCTTGACCTTCGTAGCAATTGTCTTGTGTTAGGGTTGAGTTTTTGCCCCTGATCCATGCGAGTAGAAAATATTTCATTTCTGGTTAAAAAAGTGAAAACATAACGAAGCTACGATTGCTTCCTTGGCGCAACGTTTATAAGGAAAATATAGTAACAAAAAGACGTGCGTTAATTATATCAGTTTTCTTTAGACAGTACGTAACACATTACAGTTCCTTTTTTTATCGCCGACGAAGGAATGGCTCACAATCAGTAGAGCTTTTAGAAATTGTGCTCTGTTTACATTCTTCTTGTTTACGGGTTATGAAGTGAGGGCCAAGCTCAAGTCTGGCCTGATTACTTAATAACTAAAAAAGAGGGAAGGGTAGTTAAACAATTCTTAGGGAAGTTAAATTTGGCACGGACTGTAAACCCTGAACATTCGAGATGTTCTGCAAGGTAGCTCCCTTGAAACACATGCAATTTGTTGATAATTTTTTAATCGCTACTCCAATTCGCATATTAAACTAAATTTTCCGCACACGAATTGGTACAAACAAAATTATAAGCGCAGTAGTTATACTTCTCATAGAAAAGATCAGATGTAAAAAGAGTGATGTATGAGATGAAAAGTGGGGAATGGCCGACCATTTAAGAGAATAAACCAGAGGCAAAGTTAACGTCGCGCAGGAGAAATCGATAGACAGCCTTTATTTTAAAACGAAGGAAATTAAAGCTAAGAAGCTTGTGGGGTCGTTTGCACGAAAAACTAAAATGTCTATAAACCCGCGACAAAATAAAACGATGAAGGAAACGAGAACCATGACAATGCAAGCCACTCATTTCAAACGGTCATTTGAGAAATAGCTAACGAACGACGAATTATGACTATACTTAATGTTAAGAAAATTTGTTTTTGTTTTTCAATCTGGAGTTAAGTACGCACATTTTTGATAACTGATAATATGGCATTTCAATTTCCGCCAAACATTGGTTAATGAACAACTGGGCAATTAGAAACTTACTCTCGCTAATGTTATGTTATTTCTAACCAAACGAATTAAATTCACACATAGCTTGTAATGACACATTATTTGTAATTGACACATTACTTGTAATTTTAAATCTGCAGGTTGATTTATTTCCGCGATGAAATTTCTGCTGTTTTGGTTGGCCTTTGTGGTGATCGCAAATGTCTGCAGAGCTATTCCAATTGCAGGTAAAAACTAAATAATTTTCCAGTTACACTTGACCAAAAATTCAAATTCCAGTTTCCAGAAATTTTCAGTGGGGAATGGAACAGTATTTCCGGCCATTTCCAAAAAGAAGACAAACTTATTCCTGGGGTTCATACCTGATTACTCACCCATCTGTTACTAAGAATTGCGAGGCTCATCAGGCGTTTATCGGTAAAATAGTAATTTTTGGAACATTTTTAATCAAGCTCGGGTTTTATTATTTATTTTTGGTTGAAATTTGAATAAGAAACGAACTCTGCAAAATCGTATATATTTTGTCGTGCCAAAACAATCAGTTTAGTCCTACAGCATTTTACTTATACGCTTAACTAGTACTAAGGCTTTAACTTCGATGTTTGCATTTCTTTCAAGAAAGTCATATCCGTCGGTAACTTCTAAAGCATGCATAAACTATCCATTGATTATAACTGGATTTTAATCCTGTATCTTTATGTATTTCTTACACGAAGCTTGCATGCAAGCGACACGTTATGTAATAAATTTAAGGAAGGATTTCACAGCTCGGCCGAAGTGAAAGCTTTAGGCTCAGGCTATTTGGCTCCATCATTTATGAAACAATCGAATGGGAGTGGATGATTTGTAGAAATGTTTCTTTAAACGTTTTATTGCTTTTAAACCAATCGTACGCAATTAGAATAGATCTCTTGGGTCTACGGATTGTGGGCGCTTCTCATTTCAATTGCTGTAAATTTTTCGATGTCAAATGGAACAGCATTTTCCGTAATTTCCAAAACGAAGGACACATTGCCATGTAAATCGAAATGAATTTTCAACATTCTTACTGAGAATTTCCGTGCCATTTGAGTTTCCGCACGTATTTTCCCAAATTTTGGGTTATTTACTTTGTATTTCGGAAATTCATCAAACTGCGGCTTTTTGGAAACCTCCAAGGAAAATTTCGTATCATTTGCCTTCGTTTCCAAAGTTACAAACTTTTTGCTTGAATGGAAAGCGCCCTGGATAATCAATGCTACCATGATACTTTGGTATTTTCTGTGCAATTCGGGCATCAATCTTGCTGGCTGTACAAATGAAAATTCTGACGATTGAGGGAAGAATTGGTCGAAAATTAATATTCTCACGGCACGATCGAGAGGCTCGCGGGCAGCATAGGAAGCTTTGGGACTTTTTAAGGTTTTGGCAAGAGGGTTAGCTCATTCCAGGTGGGCCACTTGTTTTCATAATTATGTGTTTCTTTGTTTAAAAACCTTGCGTAAGAAATTTATGGAATACCTTTTCCTCGAGGTCTTGTCCTGCTATGTAAGAATTACGTTTCCATAAATATTTTTGGCCACATCTAAGGTGTGGCTTTTAGTAGTATTTCGAATCTGGCGTCGCACAGGTCCTAATTCTTAAGTCAGTAGTTGTGATGGGTCAGGATACATCAGGATATATTAATTTGCATTAGATGAATTACCGACGCAGAGCTGAACCTTTTTCATGTTGAATGTCACGTGTGAGTGTAGTCAGCATTTATAGTCTGTGATTGCCGAAATTGCTCGTGATTTAACAAAGGTGTAAAAGAAGTACTAATCTCACGCCATATCTTGTACAAGCGCTGAGCCGTGAGATTATCCTTTAAACTTCGTGTAACGGAGATTCGTGTCCAATTCATTTTCAGAGCTTCTTGTAAGAATCCCCAGAGCAGACCAAGGTAAACTTTTTCTTTTTAACATTTTAATTGTGAGTCACACACTTACAACACCAGTACAGCTACTTACACAATTTACAACAGTAATGCAACTACTAAAGCCCCTTACATCACTAACAAAACTTGTTTTACAATGCGATTACTTACACACTACTTACACTATTTACAATACGACACGATTACAGATGCTACTTACAATACTACAACCTGCATAACTTACTCTACAGTACAATACGATTACTTATTCTACTTACGATACTAATACTTACACTACTTACAATATAATACGATTACTGATGCTACTTAGAGATAATTATAAATATATATAGCTTTGCGTTCAGTTCCAATAGGATATGTCTAAATATTCGTATAAATTATATACAAAACAAATTATTAAAACATTCATGTTTTAACAATGAGCAACAAAACAAAAGATCCATTCATATTAAGGTAAACGTTATTTAAACTGAAGTTTTCGTTAAAAACGTTATTGTTAAAATACTAACCAGTGACACTTTTTTCAGTGTCTAAAGACTCTTGACCAAACTTGATAGACAGCAAATAGCTTTGGATAGTGAGCAATTGTAGGACTAAATGATGCACCGTGTTAACCAAAAGATGTTTCTTACCTTGTAGATCTCTCCGTGAGTATTCACATCAAGAGTGAGGGTTGCGAAGATCCCGGTATACCGGAAGGCACATGTGGTCTAGCTTACATATACGTAAATGGGGAAGATAAGTCCCCGCACAGCAGAGGACACAATGTCGTTGTTGTGGACGCTGTAACAGGTAATGTAACATTAGTAGTGAACACCCAGTTAAAACGTGGATATGCTGTTTACAAGAAGTATTCAACTTGGCGTTACTCCGACAAGAGACGAAAATATATGCTGGTGGTTCTCTTGAAGGCTCTTGGAATTATTCAGTTAAAATTATCAACTTTGAAAAGAGGTCTTCCAAAGGAGCGACCAATGGAAAATCTAAAGGAGATGAACGCAATGTCTTCTATTTAGTTTAGCTTAGAACGTATGCTCGGATATTTGTCTTAAGACATTTTTTTCCCGAAGGTCACAAACTGTTTGCTTCCCAGGATAGATGATAGCCGCGGACGTATACCGTCACATTGCTTTGGAGAAAACGGAGGCCATAGTTTACTTATCATCATAATCATCTTAAATGTAAAAAAGCTCTGCAGTCTCTTTATTGACATCTTCTCGTGTAAATGTACGCTAAAACATTTTTACCTGTTGCGTTTCTGTTTAAGTAAACATATACGACTTAAAATTTCCATGTAACTCCATGTATTCAATTTTGTTACATATGAGGCAAATGTCTTATACTTCAACATAGGTAAAGTGCTTAGAGCAGCGGGATTTGATACCCATTCCGGTGAAATGTCGGCTGGCGAAAACCTGAAATACTTTCTCAATAACATAAAAGGAGAAGAGTAAGTAAGGTTTAAATATTTAGTTCGTATTATTTGGCTATTGATATTTACAGTGTTATCACAGGAGCTAAAACAAGATTACAGAAGAGGTAACGATGTTCTGATCCGATCTTTTGCACCTACTATAGCTAGGCGTGGAAACGTCATGCAAAAGTGGCAATATTATTTGTCAAACGACACGTTACACTTCCTTATTCGTAGTTTCGAAGTGCAGCGATAAAAAAAAAATAAACACCTTATAAATTATGTTGGGCTAGGCCAACATTTTGACTATTATCAAGCCCACTCTTCTAAAAAGGCTCGAACTTTGAAAATTATCGCGGCTGCTTAGATTTCAGTTTTACGCAAGTTTAAAAAAAATCTTTTTGTAACTGCAGTCAAATTGTTTTGGTGGCCATTCAAGATGAAGGTTCAAACTATGTAGAAGCAGCCATTGACGCTCTCAAGAGAGTGGGGGCCACTGATCCCATCTGGACAGGCTACCGAGGATCATTTGCCCTCATTGGATATTCTGGAGTGGTGAAACCATCATGGGTTGAACTAGGTCAAGCGAATAGAAAAGAGGGACCTACTGAGCTTTCAAAGGCGATTGCACTTTCACCAGGTGTGGAAAATTATTTGTAATTTTTTTTAAAATATATATTTCGAGGAAGATAATCCTAGGGAGTTACGTTAAATGTTGACGTAAGATGTGGCACAATTTGGCCAATAGAAGCACTCGAAAGACTTAAAAAACAATAAAGAACGCTTGATTGCTCTCTTGAAACTTTTCAAAAAGTTATCTCATACTGGACCTTTTTCTTTTGCGGTGTCCGCAGTCGGGTAATCCAAACCTCTTGCTTATCTTGTAGAACATCATATGGGTATTCATCTTCGGAGTGAAGGTTGCAATGATCCTGCTAAAACGCCAGCAACATGTGGCTTAGCCTACATGTATGTAGATGGAATAGATAGCTCACCTCACCTCAGGGGACATAATGTTGTTGTCGTGGACGCTAAAACAGGTAATGTGTTTTCAAGAATATCGCACTTAGGTAATTTAAGGATGTTCGCGCTAATTGTTTCTGTGCATCCTTACTGCGCACGCAAATTCACACGCCATGTCATGCTTGAGCGCGCGCTAAGTAATAAAATAAACAGTGATAGGGTAGATGGCCATTGCTATAGCTTTGCCTGGATTTAACGATCTTGGAAGTTTGGTGACCCCTAATTTTCTTTCCAGAAACACATTTTATTTACAATTATCTCCACATTGTCCAAAAATGAACAAAAAATCAATGTGGGAAGTTAAAAAAAAAATTCAAGTTTTCTGTCCACGGGCCATCGAATCCTGCCATCTTTCGGCTGCAAGGCGCGTGAAACTATGGTGCCTACATGCGAACTTGTTCTTTAAGGAACCTCACCAGTTGACTAAATTCACTTAATAGGTCCAGTTAAACAATATTTGGCAGAGAACATTTCACTTCAAAGATCTAATTTCTTCAGATATAGGGTGTTCTTCCGGGCATGTTGTCTCCAAAACGAAGTCGGTGACCCCCCCCCCCCCCCCTTTTTTTTTACCGTTTTGACATAACTAACTCATCATCTTACAGTGGTAAAAGTCTCTCTGTGGTAAAAATCAATGCTGGAGAATGTTTGCGCGAACGTCCTTAAAGACGGATATTTCATGACATTGATTATTCAACTTGAATTTTCGCTCATGAGATACAAACCTCAAAGAAACTGTCTATCCAGTATTTTAAACTGTTTTCTTCATGATGATGATTATGGTACCTTTAAATTATTGTGGTACTTTTAAATTATATATTTTTATATCATTCTCTTTAATAATACATATATTTTTATATGCGGATTATCAGAGATTATTTATTTCGTTATTAATTTATTTATATATTTTATAATCAACTTTTATAATTTAGTTGGTGCGATGTCTTAATGATTTTACCGACTTAATAAATGTAGATGTAGATGGTGACAATGACGATAATGGATTGATTAGTGTGGATGGCATCCCTAACTGTAGAAAAAATGCAGTTTCAAATTTCTACGTTCTAATTTTTTTTCCTTTTTTTTTCTTGCAACATACGCGATCTACAACTTTTATGTAGTTATATGTAATCAGGCTAAATCAATATTTCATCCTTCTACCTAGGTGCCGTGCTTGGGGCAGAAGCATTTGATACTCATGGAAAAGAAAGCGCTGGCGAAAATCTAAAAGACTATCTTAATTCCATAAACGGAGAGTGAGCAACATTTTAAGTTTTACTTCACTTTTATCAGACAACCCTATTTTTAACTTGCTCTTCATTTTAATCCAGTGTCAAGTAAGATAAACTATTATTATGTTATTATACAGCAAAATCGTTTTGGTCGCCATTCAAGACGAAGGTTCAAAGTATGTACCAGTTGCCATGGAAGCACTCAAGAGACTGGGTGCCACTGATCCCATCTTGACAGACTTCAGAGGATCTTTTTGTCTTGTTGGATACGCAGGGGACACGAAACCATCATGGATTACTCAGCAGCAACACAATGGCGGCGAGGGACCAAGCGAAGTTTCAGTACAAATTCCTTTCCCACCAGGTACGTCAAACTATAATTATTCTAAACTAGTTTACCTAGCTGGTACAAAATGCTGCCGAAGGGAAGGAGGATGTAAAGAGTGTCAATGCAGAGCAGGACTGTTGCCATACAGAACTCAGGATCGTCGGTAACAGTAACAAACTGCATGGCTGATTTAACTTCTCGGATTACAGCACTTAGCAGCACTAAACTTCATCACATTTTCATTGGTCTCACGCTCTCATAAAAGTACACCTGGAGTTTCCAGAAACTTCTGTAAAGAACTAAATAGCTCTGTTGCAAGGTTTCTAAATTAAAATATTACATGAGAAATAAAGCATTCCAGAAGGTTTTAGGTCACCGCTGAATGACTTGCTTTTCGAGATTTTTAATAACAACAACAAGCCGTACTTTTTGCGATGGATTGCAATGAAGTATATTCTTCCCCGTGCGATTTCCAAAATTTTGAGTAAAGTTGCGCAGATAAAAATGTAAACAGTACCCGTAAAATCTGTAATTTTCTAAATAATATTAACTTCAACATATCGCAAACAACACTTGATGAGAGGGAGCCCTGCTTCAAACTAAAAAACAGATGCCTGGTTAAAAATCAAAATTTTGCTTGCTGTTGTGGCAATTTACACAGTTAAACATCATAAAAAGCATAACACAACGTTCAATCTTTTTCACGAGTAATTACAACTGGTTTACCTCTACACATCTGGTTTTAAGAGCTTTAATACTTACCGTAAGCTAACGATAAAATTTTGAAAACTGACTTGGTTCTCTATCACGACGGGCGCCTTAATTTGATCTACTAACCTCTTCGTTTCTGTAATCTGTTAGTATCAGGAGACTCCACAAGAGCGTTTTGTCGGATTTTATTGACTGATTCTTCTGTTGTTCCCGATATATATAGCCTTCTTCCTTGCTTTCGTCGATCGAAGAAAGCACATGGAAAAAAGCGCACCTTAATTCTTCCATTCGCGCATAACCACGATTCCTTGCGTCTTTGATATTACTGCCGACCACAACTCCTTCTGTTTTGGACAAAATTGGTTGATCTCCCCCATGTTGTCATTTTTTACCCGATTAGATCTGCTGCCCCGTTCGTTCGCTTTAGGCTCACTCGCTGCAGCAGCAATAAACGGATAAACAAGAAATACATGTTTCAGCTATCCTATGGGTGCTCTATGCAAAATATGCAGTACAAAATAAAAATGTAAAGACAGAAAGTAAATTTTTGTAAAATGTAACTCGAGTTTCGCGTATTAAGCGATTATCACACTTGTTGTTTGTGCGAATAGGTGACAGTTATAAACTTTGAACTTTTAAACCTCTGATTGGATGCTGTAAGAGAAAAAGTGTTTTCATGGCATTTAACAAGGACATTAACTTTACCTACGTGTCGACAAGATTTAGCATTGCTGCTAATTGGGGACACATAAAACGAGTTACAATTATCAGTGTTATGTACAAATTAAATTTTAAACTTATCAATTATTTACAAGATAAAAGCCTATTTATCGAAATAAAAATACAAAAGTGAATAGAGTTAGAAATAAAGTTAAGAATGAAGAATGAATAAGGAAGACAAGTTGAACACATATGACGTCTGCATCCACTGCGAGCATCAATTAAAATGTTTAAATCCCTTTTTCTAATGTAGTTTTTAAGTAAGGAGTTCAGATGCCCAGTTAACGGGAAAAAAGGCTAGTTTAAGCTTCGTCAATGTAGACTGACCCCCAAATTGGCCCACTTTATTTGTTCAATTTGTTGCCCCTCGATATGATTTTAGGTGTTTACGTAATATATAAGGAAAGAATGAAAGATGCCAATGCAGCCATAATACTACTGGAAAAATGACCTGAGAAAATTTTTAATACCGGTGCAATGCATTGCACCGGTAACGCAAAGGTCGTGGGTTCGAATCCCGTTCAGAGCATAAAATTTTTTCAGGTCATTTTGCCAGTAGAATTATGGCTGCATTCGCATTTTTCATTCTTTCATTATTTAATTGTTACTGTTGGACATCCATTACCATGGAATTAATATGTAAGTTTTAAATTTTTAACGTAAAAATGACATGGGTTTTATATTAATCAAGAGATCTCATTTAGGAGGTTATTTTCTTACAATGAAGTTGATTCTCTTCAAGGCACTGGTTAATAATATGCATGTAGATCGCATATGTAGTAGTATTTAAAAGCTAAATAAATAAAGTAACAATACATGATTTTAACTGAAAAGATAACTCATTTTTGCCTCGTTTTCACTTGATCAAAGTCAAAGTCAAAGCCAGGGCATGAAGTGAATCGGGTACATTCCTGTGTAACCATTCTTTGCGTTCCTAATGTAAGATTCCTGTTAAGGGTGATTCAGGCAGCTTGCGGGTTAACTAATTTTAGCTAACATAAAGATCGACAGGTATAAAACCTACGATGAATTGACGGCGTTCGATGCTATTGATTTTGGAAATACGAAATTCAGCCACGCTGTAAAGCTTCAAGACAGTTTGTTTATTTATTTCATTTACGGGGACTGGGATGTAGACCTTGGCTGACTGGCTGCTTGTAGCATTTTATTTTGTCAGTGTCCGAGCCCTCGGTTCACGCAACTCGCTGGCGTTTAAATCAAATTTGACAACAAATAAAGGGCTTAAAACGTTGAATTGACGAGTTTCAGTCACGCAGAAAAATGTAAAGATGACAATGAGTGGATTAAAAACTAACCTGTAAAGAGCATTTTTCCCGAATAAGCAAACTGGTATTACTCAAAAAATTTAATTGTTAAGATGATCAAAATCTCACTGGTCACATCGAATTGCATTGGTAAGGCTACCAGAACTGTAATGCTTCCATTCTGTTTACTTAACATTTTATTTTAGCATGAGAGTAGCCCGTGTGCATCTGGATGTCTAAAAACAGTCTAACCAAAGCCTAAACTTTGAAGCACAACACGAATTACATACCTGGAACTTATTTTTGTTGGCTGGTTTTCGATTCCTCTAATATCGGTGTAATTTCTATCCATGAAATAAAGCAACAAACAACAGATTTAAGCTTAAAGTTGGATTAAATACAGAGTCGCGTGAACGCTCCTGAAATGGAAGACATGGAATTCTAAGCTGTGTGGCAATCTGTTTTAGGAAACCCTTTTGATACTGAGGTCCCAAAAAACTAGATTCAACCCTAACATGAGAAAATCTAAGGACCACAATGAGCAGAATAAACACTCTTAGAAATTGACAAAAAGTAATTTCACTCAGTGTCGAATCGGGCCAGATCGAGGCAGATCGAATTATGTAAAATTGACGGTGTCGACTTGATTAACTTGCTTAACTTGCTGTCTACTTGGTCTAGTGTTTCGCTTGCATTACACTCGTTTGGTTTGGCAGTGGATTTCTTCGCACTAAAAAAGTGACACGAGGCAGCCCAGGCATAAGGCCTTTGATTTTCTAACTACGTTTACATCTTGTAGGTCCCGCCGTTGGCATTCATCTCCGCAGCGAGGGTTGCAATGACGATGATAAAAAGCCAGAAACCTGTGGAATAGCTTACACCTATGTAGATGGGATGGACAGGTCTCCTCACGGCAGGGGACACAATGTTGTTGTTCTGGACGCGGCAACAGGTACTCTACTGTTCTGGAGCTCAATGATCAGTTAGAAAGCGAATAATTTCGTCACATCAAGTGGTCAAGTGGACTTCTTGCCGATAGGAAACAAACTATTTTTAACCATTTTCTGTTCAGTATAAGTGATTATATCGCATGCAAAAAGTGCCAAACATATTGACAACCACGTGCCAATAATGACATAATATCGCTCCACACCGACATCACAGATTTTGTTGTTCGAAAAAGTCATCCCAAACTAATTCCAAAAATTACTAAGAACACGAAATCGTTAAGGCATTAAGATCTGGAAAACCACAAAAGAAATGGGTTGGAAATAGCAAATGTGGTAATAAATCCCTTCAACCTGGTTACTACAGAAATTGCAATAACGTGAGCAGGCAATTGACATATTTTAGTCTTCCAGATGTTTGGGTTAATTAAGAAAGTTTGGCAACCACTGTTTAAATAGCCGTTTAAGCATGTTTTGAGCTACAAAGTATAAGATTGCCTAGACGATTTCCAACAGCAAATTGCGAAATATTTAATCATAACAATTATAGAAGTATTAAATATTAACAGTAATAATCAATCACTATATTTCTCGCGCACGATTATATTAGTCTAAATTGGCCCTCCCCAGATTTTAAACTTTGGTTTTACAATTCCAAATTCATGCTTCTTATTGATAAATTTGGCGCACAGAGACTTGATAATGATGATGAAATTGAATAGAGCTGAAAGGTTTGAACTGACTGGTAATACTTTTGAAGACTGACTGAAAAGGGCTCTCGTTTTCGAGAAGATCGCCGTTGTGCGCACAGGAACCTCTGGAAGCTTCCTTCAGAAAAATATTCGTAAATCTGCTCTTTGGCATTATTTCTTCCTCGAAGCTCCAAGCTTTATTGCTCAATTCCCTCTCAAATCTAAAATTTACGATTTTCGTGAAATTCATCTATGAAACGTGGTCAGCGTACTAATGTGAAATATCTTACACTTCTATCTAGGTGACGTGCTTGATGCAAAAGCATTTGATACTCATGGAGATGCGAATGCTGGTATAAACCTGAGGGACTTCCTTAATTCCATAACAGGAGAGTGAGTAGCATTTAAATATTAAAATTAACTCTTTAGATTTTTTTATTATTATTAAAATAGTTTTGTTTTGGTCACCCAAAATTAATTTCGTAAGTGAAAAGATACCCATTCTGATCCCATTTTTGGTATTTTCGCGTGTTCCAATAGGGTATTAACAGAAACGTTATAACCATATGGAGATCATATGGGGAACCCCGCAATATGGTTGAAAATTCCTTTAGTTTGTTAAAAACATTTAAAAACATATTTTTGTTAAAAAATGAAAAATGAAAAAAAAACAACATATTTTTGCCCTTTTCCATTTCTCCTCTTACTTGTTTAATTTATATTTATCTTTGTAATTTTAGAATGGAATAAATAAATAAAATGAAAAAAATGAAATGAAAATAAAAACACTTTTGGTGCACTGTTTTCAAAAAACATCGTTTAATTTCAACCAATCTCATTTTTTATATATATACTTTTGGGATACGCTATGCGCAAGATTGTTTTGTGTTATGACACACACTGAATTATGTTTA